>NW_007252728.1:0-20165 GCF_000164805.1 Carlito syrichta
ATCTCAGATATCAGCTCCTTCCTAGTTTCTTCTTGTGTCTCCTCAATTCTTTTTAGTCTCTCCATTATTGTTTTGATATCTACATTTGCATTTTGAGACCCTTCATTCTGGGGACTTTTCATTGTTTGTATTCCAAAGTCAATTTTCTCAGTGTCTGCTCTCCCAGGCGTCTGGGAGAGACCCATACTCTTCTTTTGGTTTTTCTTCATTTCTGTAGATTTTTCTCCCTTTACCCCTTTCCCTCCCCCTCTTCAATTCTGTTTTTGAGGGAAGGTGAGGTTGCTTTTATTTCTCTTCTGCAATGACCTGTTCTTCCTTATGAGGGTCTTCTGGTTTTGTTCACTTTTCCCTCTGCTTTACAGTCTGTCTATTCAGCAGTTTGCAGTCTTGGTCCGTTCAGAGAATCTCACCAGTTCACCTATGCCGTCGCCATCTTGCCCCGTCTCCGCTCTTCTGGATCTTCTCTTCTTTTCTTCTCCTTTTTTCTTTAAAATACTTCTGGAAGTGGAACTCTTTGTCAGTGAGTTATCAAGCAGCTGCAGGACATTTATTCACCAAATTCTTTTCTTGTTATGCAGTGTTTGAAGGTCTTCACCCCATCTATAAGACATTTCACTTCAGGATGATTCCCCTAAGGGCAACAATAAAGCAGGTGCTCCACAAGCCACAGAAGAAAAATCACACAATTGTATGAATCTATGCAGAACAAAAAGCATTTAACAAAATCATCATCTATCTTTGACCACCACGCTCCCAAAAATAAGAAAATGGTAATTTCCTCATGGTGACGAGGGCCATGTATCCTTTTTTTGTTTTAAACTTATTTTGAGTTGGAGTCTCACTCTGTCACCCAGGCTGGAGTGCAGTGGCACACTCATGACAACCGCAGCCTCAACTTTCTGGGCTCAGGCAATCCTTCCAACTCAGCCTTCCAAGTAACCAGAACTGCAGGTGTGTGCTACCACACCTGGCTGATTTTTTATTTCAATTTATTGTAGAGGTGAGATTATGCCGAGTATCCTGGGCTGGTCTCAAATCCGCGGGCTCAGGAAATCCTCTCATCTCAGCCTCCCAAAGTGCTGGGATTATAGGCTTTGAGGCACCGCACCCAGCCATATCCTTTTCTATTCAGCCATAGGCTCCCTCTGACATAGATCATAGAATTTAATGGTGGCTCCATAGATGGGTAGATAGAATAAAAAATTCAAAGTAATGAAGATCAGTACCTAAAACTATGTTTTTTATTTTAAAGATGTGGGGTACAATTCAAGGTTAAGTATACACATGTTCCTTATGCCAGTACTGCTGTTTATGAAGTGTGCCCCCTTCTCTGACAGAATCACACTACTGCCAATCCTGCCTCCCCTGGCAATTTCCCACTACTGACAATCTTTATTACAATAATTGTTAGTTCACTTATGAATGAGAACATGTGATACTCAATTATTTGTTTCTGATATAGATCACTCAGTATTATTGACTCTAAGTCCATCCAAGGGCCGGGTTTGGTGGCTCAGCCCATAATTCCAGCAGTTTTGGAGGCTGAGGCAAGTGGATTCCCTGAGCCCACAGGTTCGAAACCCGCTCGTGCAACTTGGTGAGATCTCATCTGTACAATAAATAAAAACTTTGCTAGGCGTGGTAGCATGCACCTGTAGTTCCGGATACTTGGAAGGCTGAGGCAGAATCATCACTGGAGACTAGCAGGTCGAGGCTGCAGTAGCTGGGAGCATTCCACTGCACTCCACTCTGGGTGACAGAGTGAGACTCCAACTCAAAAAATTAAAAAATAAATTTAAAAAACCATCCAAGTTGCTGTGGATTCAAAATTGTGTCCTTTTTATGGCAGTGTAATATTCCACTATGCATATGTACCACATTTTTTATCCAGTCATGTTTCAATGGGCAGCACAGTTGATTCTGTGTTTTTGCTGTTGTGAAGAATGCTGCAATGAACATGCATGCACACGTATGTTTCTTCAGAGTGATTTGAGTTCCTCTGGGCGTGTTCCCACAGAGGAATTGCAGGGTCATATGGAAGGTTGATTTTTTTGACCTTTCAGGAATCACCAAACAGTTTTCCACAGAGATTATACTAGTTTACATTCCCACCATCAGTGTAAAAGTGTTCCCTTTTTCCCACATTCTGTCCAGTATTGTTTTTTGTTAGTGATGATGGCCATGCTGATTGGAGTTAGGTAGCATCTCAGTGTGTTTTTTGGGGGGTGGGCATTCGGAATCTCATTCTGTCATCCAGACTGGAGTGCAGTGGCATGCTCATGGACCATCCCTGTGTTGACCTGCTGGGCTCTGGTGATCCTTTCACTTCAGCCTTCCACGTAGCCAGAACTACAGGCATGAGCTACCATGCTGGCTATTTATTTATTTATTTGGGAAATGAGGTCTCGCCAAGTTGCCCATGCTGGTCTCAAACCTGCAGGCTTAACCAATTCACTCACCTTGGCCTCCCAAAGAGCTGGAATTACAGGTTGAGCAACCGAACCTGGCTACAAATATAATTCTTAATAATTTCTTTTGACTACCCCCAAGATTTATGGTTCCTAGTAGAAATTCACCCATGGATGAAGAGACGTGGTTGTTTAATGTTTTAGTGATTTCCAAATCAACATGAAAGAGGCACCCCGTTTTTGCAGTTTATTCTGTCGTTCTGCCTTTCTTTGATTGTGTTTGAAGAGACTACCAGGTTCCAAAAACTATTGGAAACTCTCTACTCCTTTGCTATTTTGGGGACAATATAGAGTAAAATGGTGTTAATTCTTTTTAAAATACCATGTAGAAAACTTAGTAAATTATATGGGGCTGGATTTTTATTATTTAGTTTTAAAATTATAATCTCTGCTGTCATCCCAGCACTGTAGGAGGCCGAGGTGCCCAGCCTAGAGTCAATTTTGTTAACATGTATTTTCTGGTAGGGAGTCGAGACTAACCTGGGCAACATAGTTTAGGCCTCATATCTATAAAAATAATTCTAGGCTGGAACCGGTGGCTCAGCCAGTAATCCCAGCACTTTGGGAGGCTGAAGCAAGTAGATTGCCTGAACCACCAACCCAGGCAACTTGGCAAGACCTCGTCTCTACAATAAATCAAAAAATTAGTTTAGTGTGGTAGTGCATGTCTGTAGTTCCAGCTACTTGGAAGGCTAATGCAGAATGATCGCATGAGCCTAGCAGGTCAATGCTGGGGTGGTCATGAGTGTGGGCCACTGCCCTACAGCCTGGACAACAGAATGAGACTTCAACTTAAAAAAACAAAAGTCCAGGCGAAGTGGCTAAAGGCTTTAATCCCTGCACTTTGGAAGGCTGAGGCATGAGGATTGCCTGATCCCACGGGTTCTAGACCAGCCTGGGCAACTTGGTGAGGCCTCAGCTCTACAATGCATCAAAAAGTTAGCCGAATGTGGTGGCATGTGCCTAGGATTCCAGCTGAGGCAGAAAGATTGCCTGAGCCCAGCAGGACAAGGCTGCAATGGGTGTGAGCATGCCACTGCACTCCAGCCTGGGCAACAGAGTGAGACTCCAAGTTAAGAAAAAAATCTAAGAAATAAAATTTAAAAAAAAGAAAATCATTTAAAATATATGATTATGACAGTAGCGGTGACTCACGCCTCCCATCCCAGAACTTTGGGAGGCAGAGGCAAGAGGATTGCCTCAGTCCAGGGGTTTGAGACCGGTTTGAGCAACTTGGTGAGACCTCATCTCTAAAGTAAATATAAAATTTAGCTGGCCATGGTGGTGAGCACATGTAGTTCCAGGTACTTGGAAGGCTGAGGTGGAAGGATGGCCTCAGCCTGGTAGTTTGAGGTTGCGGTTGTTGTGAGCAAGCCACTGCACTCCACCCTAGGCAACAGTGTGAGTCTCTGATGCCAATAAAACAGGGGCAGGGGGAAACCAGCCATTGGAAGGTGCTGGTGGGTGACAGCCCCAAAATTGCCTGATTTGAAATATCCAGGTGGAAATTCCTAGGATATGTTATCAGAGTCATTGGCAGCTTTTGTCACCAGATCCAAACCCAGTTCTGCTCAGTGGGACAGTATGTAAGACAAGGGCATAGAGCAGGGGCTGTGACTTCATTTATGAGGGACATTAAAACAGAGAAGATGAAGGAGCAACGATGACCTCAATTGGGTTGTGTGAGCATTATTTTGTTTTTTTTCCAGGCCACGTGGACAAAGTGTTTGAGATCAAGCTGTGGCTTAGACCTGCTGACACCTGGGTGCCTGGGGGAGTCTCCTGGAAAATCGTGGTCTCATTTTTTTGTTATTGTTTGGTTCATGGTCTCCTTTATTTGTTGTTTTAGTTTAACAAAATGGAGTTAGTGCACCTACTTCCCCTTTCCCAGAGTTAGTCTGCACACGTACACACTTGTTCCTACCTCATCTTTTCAGCATTTCTTTCTTTTTTTGAGTTTGAATCTCACTCTGTCACCCAGGATGGAGTGCAGTGGCATGCTCACGGCCAGCTCAGCATCGACCTGCTGTGATCCTTCTGCCTCAGCCTTCCAAGTACCTGGAACTACAGACACTCACAACCACACCTGGTTTATTTTTTGACTTATAGTAGAGATAGGGTCTTTCTAAGTTGCCCAGGCTGGCCTCCAACCCCTGAGCTCAGGCAATCCTCTCACCTTGGCCTCCCAAAGTGTTGGGATTACAGACTTCAGTCACTGGGCCTGGCCATTTTGAAGCATTTCAAGATTATTTCGGTTATACAAAAGATAAGAGGTGAGCGATCTGCCTGCATATAAAGTGGAGCTCGTTTTGTTAGCCTATTGACATTTCACTGTTACATTGGTGGTTGCTTCAATTTCATTTTCCTATCAATACTTTAGAAGACATTTGAGTTTGTTAGGTGACTGGTTTCTGGGCACTTTAAAACACATTACTGGTCTTGAGGGAAAAAGGAGAAATGACTCCTGTGGATTATCTTCCACTTGTGAGAAAAGAACTACCAACCCAAAGACAAGGAAAACCCACCCCAGGGAGATGGCATAAGAACCTAGGAAGAAAAAACACTCAGTAGAGCAAGTGCAAGGTCTCTGGAGAGTATGGTCACCAAGTACCTCAGTGAGAAGAAAGGAGGGGGAAAATTTCTAAGGGACAGGATATCCAGACTTGCACGTGACTCATTTATATCTGTGTGTCAGTCATCACCACCCTCCTTGGGTTTGTCACCTTGGAAAGATTCATTCACTTATTTCAACTTTAGTTTTATATTAGTTGTAAAACATATTAATCAGTAGGGGTTGGAAAGGTAAAAAAAAAATTCAAAGAGGCCAGAGAAAAGTAGATTTCAGAAAAAGTAAAATTCCTAGTTTTATATTCCATTTGTGTTAACAGATCTTATTTACCTGTTTTATTTTGCAGAGTGAGTAGTAAGAGTCTGTTTTGTTATATTGATTGTAATTTGAACCAGAATCCAAATGCATTCCTTTGTCAAATTCTACCTGAGGAAAAAATAGGTAAATTTTCCCTCAGTAGAACCTTCTCCAGGTCTGCCCCCATTCCCTCTCAGGACTATTCCCAGTGACTCTTTTTCTTTTTGAGTTGGAGTCCATGCTGTCACCCAGACTGGAATGCAATGGCATGTTCCCAGCCACCGCAGCCTCTACCTGCTGGGCAACGGCGATCCTTCTGCCTCAGCCTTCTGAGAAGTTGGAATTACAGGTGTGACCTACCACACCTGGTTAATTTTTTGATTTATTGTAGAGACGAGGTCTCACCAAGTTGCCCAAGCAGGTCTCAAACCCACGGGCTCAGGCAATCCACTCACCTCAGCCTCCGAAAGTGCAGGATTACAAGCTGAGCAAGTGAGCTCGGCTAATTTTTTCTTTTCTTCCTTTTTATTCTTTTGAGTGGGCGTCTCAACCTGTCACCCAGGAGGACTATATTGATGTAATCACAGCCACTGTGTCCTTGACCTACGTGACAAGTGATTCCTTCCACCTCAGGCTTCCAAGTAGCTGGAAATACAGGTTTGTGCCACCACAGCCTGGCTAATGTTTTGATTTCTGTAGAAATGAGGTCTCATCAATTTGCCCAGACTGGTCTCAGAACCCTGGATTCAGGCAATCCTTTCACTTTCACCTCCCAAAGTGCTAGGATTACAGGAGAGAGCCACACTGCCTGACACACTATTTTCTACAAGCTCAAAATCAGATAAATGGCAGCTGACAACTGTAAATTTGGGGGTTTCTGTAGCTTTCTTTTTCATTAACATCTGTGTTTCTAGAGCCATTCCACCCAGCAACCTGTTCTTCATTCCTGCAGATCCAGAAATTTCTCCTCAAGTTATAAAATAGTAAATACAAGGCCAGGCATGGTTGCTAAAACCACTAATCCTAGCACTTTGGGAGGCCAAGGTGAAAGGATTGCCTGAGCCTAAGGGTTCAAGACCAGCCTGGTCAACATAGTGAGACTATGTCTCTAGAATAAATCAAGTAATTAGCTGGGCATGATAGCATGCACCTGTACTTCTGGCTACTTGGGTGAGGTGGAAGGATCACTTGAACACAGCAAGTCGAGGCTGCAGTGACCATTAGCATGCCACTGTACTCCAGCCTGGGCAACAATTGAGATGCCAACTAAAAAAAAAAAAAAGTAAATACGAACACACCGTGAAAAATCCTTCTGACCGATACTCACTCCCTTCTCTCTGTACCCCTCCCATCTTTTTATATTTAACCTTTATTCCCACATCTTTTATATTTAACCTACACATATTCTTATGAAATCAATTATACAGAAACAAAGAAATAGACTGTTCCTTCAACCCTGGGAATTAGGCTACACTTGTACCTATAACCCAGGATGCTAGGATTCACTCCCATTCAGTTTGGTTGTGGTTTCCAGCACAATGCACCACAGCATACTTGTGAGTGCATGGTGCATGCTTCATATATCCTGCCCAGGTTGTTTTGCAAGGGCAGAACTTCTTAGACATTGCCGTCCTCTCCATCCAGCCTCTGTAAACTCTAAAGGGCCAGCAGAGGATCTGATCATTTGGCATGGAGATTAGTTGTCTTCTTCTTTTGGATATAAAGTATTTGTGTTGTGATGAGAGACCTTGCAAGCTGGGCCTGCTTTCTCTGAGTGCTGCTGACTGTGGGTTCAGGTGTCACACAACCACATTCACAGGAGAATGTTTTAAAAGAATATTCAGGGATGTGTTAAAACCTGCAGAAGAAGTTCCTCAGAATTATACCTCAAATACAAGATTTACGTGCTAATTCAAGCTTGAGAGGTTATGCTTGGCTAACTGGTTTTCAGTCTGGGCTTCCAATTAGAATCCCATGCCAGGTTGAATTTAATTTACAAATATAAGGCTTATTCTGAATATGTAGGTGTGACTGCTGATGTGACTTGTCCAGATAATCTCAACTGAGAAGAAATGCCAGAGAAGGAGGAGGAAATGGCTGATAAACGTGTCCCAGGACAGGGGCTGTGCCCACTTTTCCTACTGGAATATGATTTGACAGCTTGCACAACTTTACTTCTCTACTTCTGATGGTCCTGCCTAATGGACTTTTTAAATAGGGTTTGTTCATGTGATAGTCAAAGGATATGGAAAACACTTCTCCCAACATGGCAGAGCCTTCTCTGTTGTTCATTCATGCTGCTTAGCCACCATAAATTGTTCTCACCATTAATTTATGACCTGTAGTATTAAGAGCATTTCCTTGTGGCTGTGGAACATGGAAAGGCATAGATACTTAAGATTCCCATTGGAGATGGGGTAGATTCTCAAATAAAATTGAAGGATGAGAACATGTACTATTAAGGTTCCATCTGGTTACTACATCAGCTCCATGTAGAACACAGTTAATAAAATGCACATGTAAACAGGATGGCAGTTACTTCCTAGAACCCAGGAAGGTCTGAATAAAGAATAATTAGGCTGGGCTTGGTGGCTCAGCCTGTAATCCCAACAGTTTGGAGGTTTAGGTGAGTGAACTGCCTGAGCCGGTGGGTTCAAGACCAGCCTGGACAAGTTGGTAAGACCTTGTCTCTATGATAAATCAAAATTATCTGGGCATGGTAGCGCACGCCTGTAGTCCTGGCTACTTGGAAGGCTGAGGTGGAAGGATCACCAGAGCCCAGCAAGTCATCACTGTGGTGGCCCTGAGCATGCCACTACCCTCCAGCCTGGGAAACAGAATGAGATGCAACTCTCAAAAAAAAAAAAAAAAAAAAAAGGTGTAGCAATGCCATTAAACACATTGGCATTAGACAAGTTGGTGGAAGTGTTCTGAGTCTGGAGATTGCTTTTGACTTTTTTTGTTAACAGAACCCCTTTACAACAGGTCACTCAAACTAAGGCAAATGGTGGAGCAGATTTGGTATCATATATCCACATTTTTAGAGAAATAAAAATGTAAATCATCAGACAGAAACTCATGTGTCTTGATGTCAAGCTACACCAAGTGCCCCAACTCTCCCACCTTTTCTCCATCCCCTTCACCTGTTTCATCTATGCCCCCTTAGACAACGAGACCAGATCCTCTTCTTACATTTCATCCTCAAATTCTCATGAAGTCTGCAAGAATGAAGAACTTCATAATGACCTACTTTCATTTAGTGAATAGCAAAGATACTTTTTTTCTTCATGATTTTCTTTTTTCTTTTGAATTCAATGGGTACTTGTACAGACTTATTACATGGGTGTATTGTGTGATGATGAGGTTTAAGCATCTGTTGAAACTATCCCTAAAACACTGCACAGTGTCCAACAGGCAGTTTTTCAACTCATGACTCCTTCCCAATTACCAGTTTCTAAGGTCTACCATTCTCATCTTTATGTCTGTGTGTATGCAGTGTTTACCTGTTACTTATATGTAAGAACATGCAGTATTCAATTGCCTTTTTGGATTAATTTGCTTACATTACTATAAGAATACAGTATATAATACATAAAATGTAAATGGATTATGTGGGATCCACATAGAGAAACAATGCAATTTCTTCATTCTGAAAATATTCTGTCTCTTATATAAAGACACAAACTCTAAGAGGAACATTTATTGCACATTTTATAGTGCATTTATCACACAGCAGACACTTTGGTGTAATGCAAAAATTACAAAAATAAAACAAAAATGGAAACAACCCCTAGACTTATAAACGATCCCAAGTTTTCACTGAGCAAATTGGCCAAGAAAACTCAATAAAAATCAATGATGTTAATTATACAAAGTATAAAGAACAACACTAAAATGGTTTAATCATATTCTTTAGTTGTAAAGAAAAATAAAATAAACCAAAAGCATTAACTACTTACACTCATTATGAATTACATCTTCATAGTACTTTGAAATACCATTCAATTACATTTTTAAACATTCTTGAAATTGCTAAGCAGGCTAAATAATGATCACTTTATGAACATAACCTTGCATAAATAACAGTCAAAAAAGAGGATGTCCATAGGAAGATTCTTAACTAGAATCTGTTAGATATTAGCATTATATTCCAATGTGAAGCAGATAAAACTGATTTACTTTCAGATTTTAAATTTTCAAAAAGATTATTCCTTTTGTTCCAACAATGTCCTTTCCTACTTAAGGCACATATTCACACACAAAAATTAAACTTCCTCTTCTTTAGCTGTCATACTCATAGCTTTAGGTTGATATCTTTGTGTACTTCATTCAGTGTAAACAGAACACAAAAGTATGTGCACTGTATACTAACACTAACAGAAACACAAAGGGTACATACTAATATATAAGTATTTACAATAGTTAGGATTCAGAATAGTGTGTCTTATAATATTTCTTCACTAAAATAATAAAAATGACCCATAACTTTAAAAGCAAGGAAAAAAGAAAATACAACCTATAAAAAGAATCACTAGATCCAACATTTCATAAGTCACTCAACAGTAAGTGGTCATCATTTAACTACAGTCTTGAGTAAGGTAAAATAGATTAACACTAGTGGCAGCACAATTTATTGTGTGGATAACAACTGTTAATGCTTTATAAACAATTCTGTTCATTAAAACAAATTGTTTACATAACATAAACACTTCAAAGTTCCCTGTATGCTCATGTTCAAGAGTTTCTGTTTTTCAGATAGTGTTATCCATGTATGAAGAGCTTTCTTCAGTTTTCAAAACTGAATCTAACTTTTTACTAACAAACTTACAATATATACATTTTAAGAGAGCAATTATTTTTACTCTGTTGTCAATGAAAACATCTCTTATAAATTAGCCGGGCATGGTAGCGCATGCCTGTAATTCCGGCTACTCGGAAACTGAGGCAGAAGGATCGCTGTAGCCCAGCAGGTGAGGCTGTGGTGGCCAGGAGCAGCCACTACACTCCAGTCTGGGGGAACGAATGAGACTCCAAATTAAAAAAAGAAAAAAAAATCTCTTATTTATACCATATAAAATTACTCTATGGCTTATAAATATTGATATTATGAAGATGCTGCATCAAGATATTAACAGTCTGGCTTTGCTGGGTTTGGTGGCTCAGCCTGTAATCCCATGCCTTTGGGAGGCTGAGGTGAGTGGATTACCTGAGCCCGCGGGTTCAAGACCTGCCTGGGCAGCGAGACGCCATCTTACAATAAATAAAAAAATCACCCAGTCATGGTAGCACATGCCTGTAATTCCAGCTACTTGGAAAGCTGAGGTGGAAGGATCGCTGCAGCCCAGCAGGTCCTGGCCACTGCACTCCAGTCTAGGTGACAGAGTGAGACTCCAACTCAAAAAAAAAAAAACAGTCTGGCTTCATTTGCTGCTAACATGTAAGTAGTAAGACAAAAGATTTCTAAAACTCTCAATATTTCTTTGCTATTTATTCCAGTAGCAAAATATGTTATCCTAGGCACTCACCTCATGTGGAACTTACAATGGCATCTGTAAAGTTTTTAATCTGAATATTTTTTATTTTTTAATTTTTTTGAGTTGGAGTCTCACTCTGTCACCCAGACTGGAGTGCAGTGGCACACTTCTGGCCACCGCAGCCTCAACCTGCTGGGCTCCTGTGATCCTTCAGCCTCAGCCTTCCAAGTAACTGGAACTAAAGGCGCACGCCACCATGCCCAGCTAAATTTTTTGATTTATTGTAGAGATGAGGTCTCGTCAAGTTGTGAAGGTGGGTCTCGAACCCACGGGCTCAGGCAATCCACTCACCTCAGCCTCCCAAAGCATGGGATTACAGGTTGAGCCACCGAGCCTAGTTTCTGAATACTTTTTAATCTGAATGTTTCCTATGGCATATATTTTGAACAAAGGTTGGTTAACATTTTTTAAATTTATAAATTTTGTCCCATGTACACAATCTAACATCAAACTTAGCTGGTTAAAGGTTTAATCATTTTCTACATTTGTACATTCAAAAGATCTCTGGCTTAAGTAAAGTTAATGGTACTCTTTACATGTGTAAACTTCTCACCATGTTCTATAGTTTATACATACAGGAAATTTAGAGTATATGAATTTTCTGATGTTGAGAAAACATGGGGAAACAATGCAAAACTTTGCTCCATTCTTCCTGTCTATAAGTTTTCTCTCTATATATAGATAGATACTCATATGTCAACCAAGTATTGAATAAGAGCTAAAGGTTTTGTCACATTCTTCTCATTTGTATGACTTTTCCTCAGTATGGATTCTCTTATGTCCAACAAGTCCAAAATGAGAGCAAAAGGCTTTACTACATTCTTCACATTTGTAGGGTTTCTCCCCAGTATGCACCTTGATATGTCGAGCAAGCTTTGAACGTGAGTAAAAGGCTTTGCCACATTCTTCACATTTGTGGCATTTCTCTCCAGTATGAATGATCATATGACCAGCAAATCCAGTCTTAGAGCGAAAGGCTTTGCCACAGTGTTCACATTTGTAGCCTTTCTCTCTCATATGGATGGTCTTATGTCCCGATAATTGTTTATGAAAGCAAAAGGTCTTGCCACATTCTTCACATTTGTAAGGTTTCTCTCTCGTGTGGATTTTCATATGTCTAGCAAGTGCTGCATTAGAGGAAAAGGGTTTGCCACATTCTGCACATTTGTAAGGCTTCTCCCCAGTATGGATCACCATATGTCGAGTAAGGTGTGAATGAGAGCGAAAGGCTTTGCCACATTCTTCACATTTGTAGGGTTTCTCTCCAGTATGGACCACCATATGTTGAGTAAGGTGTGAATGAGAGAGAAATGCTTTGCCACATTCTTCACATTTGTAGTATTTTTCTCCAGTATGGATGGTCTTATGTCCAGCAAATCCATTCTGAGACCGAAAGGCCTTGCCACATTCTTCGCACTTGTAGGGTTTTTCTCCAGTATGGATTCTCTGATGTTCTAGAAGCTTAAAGTACGTATGAATGGCTTTGCCACATTCCTCACATTTGTAGCGTTTCTCTCCAGTATGAATGGTCATATGAACAGCAAAACTACTCTGAGAGCAAAAGGCTTTGCCACATTCTTCACATTTGTACCGTTTCTCTCCAGTATGGATGTTCTTATGTTCAGCAAATCCCTTCTGAGAGCGAAAAGACTTGCCACATTCTTCGCATTTGTAAGGTTTCTCTCCAGTATGGGTTCTCTGATGTTGTATAAGGCCCAAGTACCAATTAAAGGCTTTGCCACATTCTTCACATTTGTAGCATTTCTCTTCATCATGGATGACCTTATGTCCAGTAAATCCTCCACGAGAGTGAAAGGCCTTGCCACATTCTTCACATTGGTAGGGTTTTTCTCCAGTATGAATTCTCTGATGTTCTATAAGTCTTGAGTATGGATAAAAGGTTTTGCCACATTCTTTACATTTGTAGGGTTTCTCTCCACTATGGGTCACCATATGTTGAGTAAGGTATGAACGAGTGTGAAAGGCTTTGCCACATTCTTCACATTTGTAGGGTTTCTCTGCAGCATGAATCACTGAATGTAGAGTAAGGCGTGAACGAATGTGAAAGGCTTTGCCACAGTCTTCACATTTGTAGGGTTTCTCTCTAGTATGGGTCATTTTATGTTGAGTAAGTTCTGAATGAGAGTGAAAGGCTCTGCCACATTCTTCACATTTGTAGGGTTTCTCTCTAGTGTGGATCATTTTATGTTGAGTAAGTTCTGAATGAGAGCGAAAGGCTTTGCCACATTCTTCACTTTTAAAGGTTCTCTCTGCAATATGGATTCTTTCATGTCTATTTAGACAAGATGATTTCCTAAACACTTTCCCATCTACATTGTGCACATTTCCTCTAATATTCTTTTGACGTTGGCTATATTTTGAGGACTGGTTATATGTTTTGCCATATTCATGTTTGGAAGCCATTTCAGAAATATGGATATTCTGGTGGATAATAAATTGGGAGTGTTGATGAAAGACTTTTCCACATTTGTTACATTTGTAATAATTACATGCAATAGAACATCCTATCTGCCCTTCACCCTCATGGACACTTTCCAAAGATTTTTTTAACTGTAAGTTCATAAGGCCAAATCTTCCATATCTTTCCATTGGTGCCTTTGTAAGTGACACTTCTATGTTCTTCTCTGACAAAAGACCTTCAATGTAGTGAGAAGTCACAGGTAAAAATAGTGAAAATAAAATTTATTCCACATATTAGACTCAGGTGAATATGCTTAAAAATCAAACATAATGTTACACCATGTTAAAGGCATTAACATGATGGGAAGTAAAAATCATGCTTCCATTCCTTCATAAATATATGTACTTAAGAAAATACTTATACCTAACCCTTAACTGTACAACAATATAAAAGAAAAAAAGAAAGAAAGAAAATACTTACCACATTGCCTTTTTGAGAACTCAAAAAACAGCTAAGACTTTGCACAATCCCCAGTAAGCACAATGTTTAAAAGAGTTACATGGCAAAAGTTTAGGAATTTTGCCACCATAATGTCTTTTTACAATACAGCATGATGCAATTACATGAAACCTTTTTACTCTTGATTTCTTCCTCAGAGGATAAACAGAAAAGTGGAGCATGAGTCCACATTTCTGCCCTTTGGGGGTTTTCCCAAAGACTGGTTTCTGTCCCAACTTACAGAGTGATGAAGAAGATGGTGGTACACTTTGGATAACAGGTTGCAGCTGCTGAGACTAAAGGAACATTTTTCTTACAGGACCAGACAGACTTCAGTACCATAGAAGACCACAGATATAGCAAATAACAATGAGCCCTTCAGAAGAAATGTGGTCAAACTATTTAACTGGAAGAGTACATGCATAATTCCAGAGAAGACACATCCTAAGAACAGGTATTACAGACTCCCAGATGCTCTAACTTTTGACTGATATTACACTTACCTAGACAAAGCAACTTCATAAACATTATGACAGGCATCTTTTTTTCAAATACCCAAATTCCAGCAATGTATCCCAAAGCATAAAAAGAATCAGGATAAATGACTGAATTAAGAGTACAATAACAGAAATCCAGAATTCAACCCCAAACAATTGGAGAATATACATGCCTTGACAAAAATTCAAAATAACCATCTTCATGTGACGTAATAAGCTATAAAGAATACAGATAACCAAATTAAACCAGGATACCAACAAAGCAATTCAAAAACCATTACAAATAAGAATTTTGGGTGAAGAAAATTGCAAAAAAATTCTGAGAAATTTTCAAATTCAGTGAAGAAAAATAGGAAAATCAACAAGTATACTGAACTCAAACTAGCATAAGCACAATCATACAGTCATATAAGCTATTTCAATATTTTTGGCTAACTCATCCCAGTACTCAGGATGCTGAGATGGACTGATCACCTAAGCCAAGGAGCTCAATGCTGTAGTGAGCCTTACTTGAGCCATGATACTCCTGTCTGAGTGACAGGGACTTTGACTCATAAAACAAAACCTTAACAAGGATTTGGAAAACATGCTTGATATTGATATTGGTCTTTGTAATAATTTTTTATTACTGTGGAATAAATGTAAATATAAATGAGTTGAAGACATCAAACTAAAAAGCTTCTGGGCAATAAAGGGAACAGGAAGAAGGCTTACAGGATAAGAGAAAATATTTGCAAATCATATAGTTGGAGAGATGTTAATATCCAAAATATACAAGAAAAATATACAAATCAAAGGCAAAAAATGAGAAAATGATAATGACTTGAATTAAAATATAGCCCAAGGCCAGGCTTTGTGGCTCTGCCTGTAATCCCAGTACTTTGGGAGCCTGAGGTGGGCGGAATTTCTGAGCTTGCAGTTTCGAGACCAACCCAGGTAACTTGGTGAGACCTCATCTCTACAATTAATGAAAAATTAGCTGGGTGTGGTAGCATGCACCTGTGGTTGTGAATACTTGGAAGGCTGAGGTGGAAGGATCATTGGAGCCCTCCAGGTCAAGGCTGCAGTTGCCGGTAGTGTGTCACCACACTACAGTCTAAGTTATAGAATGAGACTCCAACTCAAAAAAAAAAAAAAAAGCCAAAAAGAGGAATAATTATTTATCCACTGAGGACACACAAATTGCCAAGAGGTATATGAAACAGCACTAAGCATCACCAACAGAAGCAATTTCAATTAAACACAATAAAGACATATTCTTACACCTGTGAAGATAGCTAATATCAACCAGAAGAGACAACTTTTGATAAAGATGTGGCTCGGCCTGTAATCCCATCCCTTTGGGAGACTGAGGTGAGTGGATTGCCTGAGCCCACCAGTTCGAGACCCACCAGGGCAGTGAGACCTCATCTCTACAATAAATCAAAAAATCAGCCGGGCGTGGTAGCACATGCCTGTAATTCCAGTTACTTGGAAGGCTGAGGTGGAAGGATCACTGGAGCCCAGCAGGTAGAGGCTGTGGTGGCTGGGAGTGGCCACTGCACTCCAGTTTGGGTGACAGACAGAGATTCCAACTCAAATAATAATAAATAAATAAATTTTAAAAACTGAAAAAAAAGAAATCCTGTATACTGTTGGTGAGTTAAAAATTGGTAAAGTCATTATCAACATAATTTTAAAAATAAACTGCCACAAAATACAGAAATCCCTCTTCTGGGTATATAAGCAAAGGAAATAAAATCAGTAGCTCAAAGAAATATCTGCACCCCTATGTTCATTGCAACATTTGTCAAAATGACCAAACTTGAAAACAACATAGATATTTGTGAATTATGTGTTGAATAGGAAAATATCATATATATACACAATAGCATATAATTCAGCCATAAAAAGTATTAAAGAATCATGCAATTTCAACCTTATGGATGCAACTGTAAGATATTACACTATGTTAAGTAAGCCAGGTGCACACATGCACAAATACTTCATGAAGCCAGGCATAATGGTTGAAGCCTATAATCCAAGCACTTGGTGAGGCAAAGATAGAGGATTGCCTGAGCTCAGGGGTTCAAGACCAGACTGGGCCACTCGGAGATACCTCACAGATACAATAAGTCAAAGAATAAGCTAGGTGTGGTAGTGCACACCTGTAGTTCCTGCTACTTGGAAGGCTGAGGCAGAAGGATCTCCTGAGCCCAGCAGATTGTGGCAGTAGTGGCCATTAGCATACCCCTGCACTCCAGCCTGGGTAATGGAGTGAGACTTCAACTCGGGGAGAGGGGGAAATTGCTGCAAGTTCTCACTAATGTGTGGAATCAAAAGATTGCACTCATAGAGGAAGAAAGTTCAATGGTGGTCACCAGTACCTGCAGGTGGGCAAAATCGGAGATGTTTTTCAATGGTGACAAAATTTCAATTATCAGAGTTTTAGGGAACTAACATATAAAGTAGTGACTTACGACATTATGTGTTCTCCTTAAATAACATAGAAATGGTGAAATGTTATTGATATGTTCATTAGCATAATTGGAATCATCATTTCACAATGTATAGTCACATCAAATTTTTACATTATGCCCAATATATAGTTATACATTTCTTATCTATGTATAAAAAATCAGATGTTGAAGACACATACTTCAGCACATGTACATGGGGGTACATATGTAAACTAGTCCTAGTCATCACCTTAAACAAAACAAAATTATAAAGTAAGAGTTTTTAAACAATAAGGTAACAATTAGGAGTTTAATATGTTTACCATTACTCAACACGAAATACTAAAGTATTTGAATATATAGAAATAAATTACCTATCTCAGTTCATAAAAAAAAGAAAAATTAAAGTAAAGTAACAAGATATCTTCTATTGCCAGGCTTGGTGGCTCAGCCTGTAATCCCATGCCTTTGGGAGACTGAGGTGAGTGGATTGCCTGAGTCAACCGGTTCGAGACCCGCCTGGGCAGTGAGACCTCATCTCTACAATAAATAAAAAAAAATCAGCCAGGCATGGTAGCGCATGCCTGTAATTGCAGTTACTTGGAAGGCTGAGGTGGAAGAATCACCAGATCCCAGCAGGTCGAGGCTGTGGTAGCCAGGAGCAGCCACAGCACTCCAGTCTGGGTGACAGAGTGAGACTCCAACTCAAAAAAAAAAATCTTCTATCAAGCGAGATAAATTGTGTTCTGGTAGAATTATGGAGTATGAATTTATATAAAATCACATTGGAAACCTCCCTAGGACAGAATATCATTAAGTTGAAAGCATATGACATCTGTGTTTAGTTCTTAAAATTTCTCAAATATCAAAATCACAACTCACACTTATTTCCAACATGATGTAAAAATAAAATTAAAAAAATACTTTGACATGCATTTTCTAAATAAATAAGCATATATTTTCCCATCTCCAAAAGCTTCAGAAAGGTAGTCAGATCATGCAGTTCCTAATAAACCATTAAGTGGACTCTGATTTCCTCTGTAACCTTGAAAGGAGATCACTGAAGAAGCAGAGATTTTGGAGAATTTCAGAACATGGAATAACAGATGTCCCTTTGTGGACATCTTGACCTCTGTCATCAGCATCTTTCACTCTCCCCTACCTGGAGGTTTGACTGTCATGCTGTTTCTCTTCACATCACAGGGCTCTTTCCTTGGCTCCAGACACTTGATCAGGTCTGGCTTAGAGACAGCGAGTCCTGTTTAATTAGAACAAAGTAACATGACTCTTGTTGAGGGTCTTCAATCACAAAACTAGTATTGTGTTAAGTAGAGAACACATTATACAAGATTCCAGAAAATTAATCCCAAAATACTGTTTCTGGATAAAAACATTAGAGCATTTAGATAGAATTTTAAATTTGTGGGTTTCTTTTCTTTTTTCTTTCTTTGAGTTAGAATCTTACTCTGTCACACAGGCTAGAGTGCAGTGGCACTCTCATGGCCACCCCAGTGTTGACCTGCTGGGCTCAGGCAATTCTCCCTCAGCCTTCCAAGTAGCCAGAACTATAGGTGCATGCTACCACACCCACCTAATTTATTGATTTATTATAGAGATGAGGATTTGCCAAGTTGCCTAGGCTGTTCTCGAGCCCATGAGCTCAGGCAATTCTCTCACCTTGACCTCCTAAACTGCTGGGATTACAGACTGGAGCCACTGTGCACAGCCTTAAATTTGTGGGTTATTAGCTCAGTAGTAGTGAGTCAAAAACTTATGGTAGCACTTGGATTGAAGTGTGGGTAACGGTATTCTATGCAATTAAATTTCTGGACTTACTAATATAGATAGGACACGTGTCAATTCAAAATAGAGCATGCCTCATTTCAAAATGAAACATCTTTAATTTTTTCTTTTTTCAGTTAATAAATCAAAAACTTTTCTTTGATAGCAGGAATATGAACTCATTTGCACAAAGCAGAAATTCCCAGAAAACATTCTACAAAGGAAGGATATAAAATCCTTTGTATAAAATAGGGATTTTGTGTTAAGACAGTGCTCACCCAGAAGAACCAGGTTTCTGTGGTTCTCTAACATAACGTTCAGGTACAATATTCGCTGAGTGGGGTCCAGGCATTCCCATTCTTCTGGAGAAAATTCTATGGCCACATCCTCAAAAGTCAACAGTCCCTGAAAACAACAAAAATAACACATATTTACCAAGTGATCATGCTTCTAGGTAAAGAGTGATGAGAACAGGGTCCAGCTGATATGACAACTAGAAGTATGCAATAAGGTGACTTGTAACACAGAAAATTTATCTAATGCATTAAGTCTGAGATAAAAGGATGAACTGAAATCCACTCAGCCAGTGTAGACACTCTGTTATTGTGAATGATGCAGCATAAATTTGGACAACTTAGGCATGTACTCTTTTCGGTGAGATATTTACTTCACACAGAATAAATTGCATATACTGCTCAGATGGAAAACTCTCATCCTCTCGTCTCAGCCTCCCAAAGTGCCACTGCGTCCAGCTGATATAGTAATTTAAAATGTCAATTTAATGACAAAGAAATCTGTTTTAGGCAGCAATTTACCTACAGGTATCTACCATGCCACATCATCTCTCAAAGTATATTTATTTACTTATTTATTATTATTTTTTTTGAGGCAGAGTCTCACTCCATCCAGGCTGGATATCAGTGACATACTCACAACAATCCCAACGTCAACCTGCTAGGCCTTTAGTATGCCAAGCCCCTCATTTTAATGTCCCTCCTACATAAAGTCACAGTCTTGGTTCCAACTTCATTTCTCGACTTACTGGCTGTCTAACTATGAAGATTTAAGCTGGGGTTTGGGGGACTAAGGGGCTGTGAGAAGTGATTTCTTTCTTAAATAAATCTTTTCTTCTTTCACCCTTTGTGTGTTGCAAATATTTGCATTACTTGGACCTGATTGCTGGTGTGCACCCATCCACATCTACCCATCCACCCTTACCCACCATACCCTAACATTTAGACCCATTGACATGAACTGCCAATGACCCTGATGACTTGTCCTGGGCTCTTCCACCTGGATATTCCAGATCAGGCGACTGCCAGGCTGTCACCCACCAACACCTGCCCATGGCCGGTTTTCACCTGTCCGTTCTCAAAGCTTTTCTCCCATTGCCATGTCTTGATCTCAGGCCCCTCTGTCCCACTAGCCAGGATAAAAACCCAAGACAGCAAACACAACCTAACAGGCATCTTTAAGACGCCGGCCCCTTATTGTAATGTCCCTCCTAAATCAAGTCACAGCCTTTTTTTTTGTTCCAACTTCATCTCTCGATATGCTGGCTGACGATGAGGATTTCAGTTGGGGCTCAGGGGGCTAAGAGATCACTCATCTAGAGGGGGGAGGGCAGAGAGGGATGGAGAGCGGAGGGGAGGTGGGATGG
>NW_007252728.1:20907-30506 GCF_000164805.1 Carlito syrichta
AGAGAGAGGGGAGAAGGCAAAGGAGCCCAGCGCAGAAAGACAGTGCTCCCCCTGCCCCGTCTAAAGCCTTACCCCCAGGCCCTCCAGGGACCCCACACCAAGACCCCTGGCCGGGGTTCGAGACGCAGATCCGCTGTTGGTCAAAGTGAACTCCTTAACGCTGTGACGGAGTCTCCATTTAACCACAGGGAGGAGGGTGGGACAGGGCCAGAACCACAGCCCCCCTCCCCACAAACGGGTACCCACGCGAGTCAGATCTTCCCCACAACCCTCCGGAGTACCGCACATCCGGAGCGGGAGTCTGTGGGAAGTGGATTTGCAGGAGGGACAAGATCGCACCCGGGGACCAGGCCCAACCCCACCTACACAGAGGGGACCGGGCCAAGCCGCCGGCGGGGGCGAGCCCAGGATGGGAGCTGACGGAGAGGCCAGTCCCACCGCAGCTGGGTCATCCGTGTCCATCCTCTCCCTCTCTTGAGACACCCGCCCTACACTCACCATCTCCTGGCTTCCGGGCGTCTCGACGTCCTCCCCAGGGATTCCAGGACAAGTAGGTCACAGGGCGACAGAGGAATAAGCGAAGATCAGCGATCCTCTGGGAGATGATCCGCAACTTCCGCAGTCGCAGAATACAAAAAGCCCGGTCAGAGACCGGCAGCCGCCCCCTCACTTCCGGCTCTTGTCTGATTGGCCAGTTCAGACCTCAGTGTTCGTGGATTGGATAAAACTCCAGTCCATCTGTTCTTGAGTGACAGGTGGTGCGGGCTGCAGGAGGCGGGAAAACGTGGAGATCCCTCCCAGTGCCGGAACTGTGGTGGGGAAGGGTAGGGTTGTGGGCCCCTTGCAGGGCTTGCTGGGAACACTGGCGTCTACAAGGTTCTCTGTGGGGGGGGGGTCCGCAGAGCTGCAGCACTGCTATCCTAGCGTGTCCCGGGAGAGGCGGAGTCGACCTACCGTCCACCAACCAAGAGCGACGAACACTCCCATCATGGTCCGCGACGGACCCACAACCCTCCTCCCCGCACCCTTCAGCCCTAACTCCGGGGCAAGGAGAAATCTAAACGCATTTTTGCTCATGGAGCTCCTCTTGTTTTGCATCTACTGTCAGTCAAGACCGGAAGGGCGGGGACTGGAGTCTTGTCAATTCAATGGATGCTGAGGTCTGAACTGACCAATCAAATGACATCCGGAAGTGAGTGAACGTCTTTTGGGCACTGACCGGGCCTTCGTCTCCTGCGCCTGCGCACAGAGCTGGCTTGTCCTCTCAGCTTTGTCCTGCTCTCCGGAATCCACGCGTGTCACGGGTCTTCCCTTCAGCCTCTGTTGCCTTGTGACCTGCAGATCCTGGGAGTCCACAGGGAGGACACCGGGACACCCAGAAACCGGGAGCTCGTGAATATACTGGGCAGTATATACATTATATAATTATATATATATTATATCTATATATTGTACTATGTCATACTATATAATATATTGATATTATTGCATATTAATCATATATAATATCATAATTATCTATAATAATCAAGTGATATATTAATATATTATCTGTTAATTAATTTTAATTAATAAATAATTAGGGTTAAGGTTAGGTATAATTCTATATTAATATCTTATATACTCATTAATTATAATTAATATATAATTAGGGTTAGGGTTCTATGTAATCATATAATATATTAATATATTACATACTAATTTATTATAATTAATATATATTAATATGTAATTATATATTTATATAGTATACTACTATATACTATATACTATAATGTGTATATATAATGTATCATACATATTTTATCATATATTATACCATGAAATATATTAATAATTATTACATATTAGTTATATATAATTATTACATATTAATTATATATAATATAATTGCTATATGTTAATTATATATAATATAATTGCTATATATTAATTATATATGATATCAATCATATAATATATTAATATATTGTCTGTTAATTTATTATTATTTATTAAGTTTAATATGGTTAGGGTTATATAGAGTCATATAATATATTAGTATATTATATAGTGATTAATTATATATATATATTTTGAGTTAGAGTCTCACTCCGTCACCCAGACTGGAGTGTAGTGGCCGCTCCCGGCCACCGCATCCTCTACCTGCTCATCTCCGGTGATCCTTCCGCCTCATCCTTCCAAGTAGCTGGAACTACAGGAGCACGCTTCAATGCGGGGCTAATTTTTTTTGATATATTGTAGACATGATGTCTCGCCACGTTGCCCAGGCTGGTCTGGAACCCGCGGGCTCAAGCAATTCACTCACTTTGGCCTCCCAAAGCGCTGGATTACAGGCTGAGTCACCAAGCCCGGCCATTCTTTGCTTTTTTCTGATGAGGTGTGTCATGGAAGTGCTTTACAATTTCCTGCTCTTAATACACACGAGCACTGAGTCTGCATGATTTTGCACTGGGTGTTTTCTCTGAAACTAAGTGAATAGGCAACCCCTCTGGATCCCCTCCCACTGTGGGAGTTTTTCTGTCCTCTCAATAAATCCTGTTTTCTCAAAAAGAAAGAAAGAAAGAAAAAGAAACTAAGTGAGTAAACCTTAACTGGGTCCAAAGATTCTGAGCCAAAGTCAGTCCTGATCCTGCAAAAGGATGGCTTGGTGGCCCAGCTTGTTATTCCGGTTGAGCTCCCCTGCAGGTGCATCCATCTGTTTCTAACAGTCTTAGAAGGAGCCCGTGATAGTGAGAAAAGCTTCCGAGCCTGGAATGCTGTGGGTCTGCTGGGAGATGTGGGCACAAGTGGGTAGAAATAAAGGATGTGATGCTCTTTCTGAAGGTGGGATTGGTACTGCACTGGAGCTATTTCTAGACATTGTCACATAAAATAAATTTGAGTTTGGATTAAAATAACTATGATAAATAAGTATTGAAGAAGGAAGGAAACCCACCATAGAATTTTCTAGCATCTCAAAGTTTAGGTATAAATGGGTTTTCTTTCGTGGGGAGAAAAAAAAGACCAGAAAGAGTGTGGAAAGGGGAGGACAGGTTGGAGGATGGCACTAGCAGATCCTGGGTCACAGAACATCTCACTCTGAAGTCAGTCTGTTCTTTGGTGGGCATAAAGAGGGGTGTGTGTTGGCTCAGGCTGAGAGTGGGTTAGAGTTCAGGAATGTGGGAGAAGGAGAAAAACAAGCAAAGCTTGGTTTGCATGAGTTTGTTCAGACCACTGATGACAAAAGTATTCATATCTTTATTTGTGAGGCAGAAAATGAGAAATTGCCATGACTTGTGACCGACTTTGAGATAGAAGAAAGAAGGGAACATCACTTAAGTCCTAATGGAAGGAGAGATTCTTTGCAGCAAGCTGCTCAAGTAGAACAAGAATGATGGGGTATCTTCTATCAGAGTTATTTACCAGAATTCCTTTCCCACCCATGTCCCCTTCCACTGTGCGTTGCCTCACACTTCCCTTTCACTTAGCTGTTTCTGAGTAGTGTCCTTTATAATAAACTGAACAACACAAGTGAAATTCTTTGCTGATTTCAGTGAATATTGTCTCAAATTATTCGGCTGCAGGATGGATTTGGGATCCCCTGATTTATAGGCAGTTGTTCAGAAGGAAAGAGGGCCCCTGGGTTTTTCAACTGTCATCTGCAGTGAGGGCAATGTTGTGTGACTCCGTCCTGAACTTGGGGGTTTGTGCTAACTCTGTGGTGACAGTTGAATTGTTGAAGAAACAATTGGTGTTGCAGACTAGTTGGTATTCAGGAAACTGCACAGTTGGGGTTAGAAAAAAGACATCACACGTCAGAATTTTAACCTACCTCAGGTGAGTGGTTCCTGTTGAGTATTGAGACCCTGGAGGACAGAAAAATTCCACGCTGTAAGGAGGGGGCAGTAGGGCATGTGTGGAGGTCTCAGAATTAAATTCCCAGATGCTCAGATTTCCCACAGTCACTACCTGGGAGTGATCCCTAAACGTTGCATCTCACAGAGAGCCCCAAGCCTGGGGATCTGAAGCCACTGATTATGAGTTGGAGTCTCACTCTATCTTCCAGCCTGGAGTGCAGTGGCATGCTCAATTAAAGGACAGACTGAGCTGGGCTCGGTGGCTCAACCTGTAATCCCATGCCTTTGGGAGGCTGAGGTGAGTGGATTGCCTGAGCCCACGGGTTCGAGACCTGCCTGGGCGGGCGAGACATCATCTCTACAATAAATCAAAAACTCAGCCGGGCGTGGTAGCGCATGCCTGTAATTCCAGCTACTCGGAAGGCTGAGGCGGAAGGATCACCGGAGCCCAGCAGGTTGAGGCCGTGGTGACCGGGAGTGGCCACTGCACTCCAGTCTGGGTGACAGAGTGACACTCCAACTCAAAAAAAAAAGAGTCATGTCAGGCCATTATATGACTTGAGATGTTCTCTTATCCAATCCTGCTAAATAAGGTGCCTGGTGACTACACTCTCAGGAGACACTGAACTTGCTCTCCTGTGTGCTCGAGATGCTTCTTGTGGGTTCTTACACCATCTCAGTAGGGTGGGTTTTCCTTGTTCATTGGGATAGTTTTTCTCCTTTCACAAGTGGAACTTAATCCAGAATAAATGTAGGACTTGGAGAAACTTAGAATAAACTTAGTTTACATTTTGCCTCAGCATAACCATTTTTTCTTAGACTGGCATGCTTGGAATCAAGCACAGGTTAGATAGATAAATTTCCAACAGACAGGTTTTAGGAGGTGTTCAGACATTTTAAGATTATATTTCACTGCAGGCCAAGAGGTAGACTACCCAGCAAATCTCCATCAGAATCAAAAACAGAACAGTCCAATAACCCAATATTTCCGTTCATGGTTTAGCATACTAATCTCTAGGAAACTTTCAGCTTACTTGCCAGGGGTCATCAAAGATCACCCCTAGGCTGGCTGAAGCCATAGAAATTATGATAAGAACACTTTTTGGTGAAGGAGTTTGTGGATTGCAAATGTTTGGCAAGTCTCTTGCAGAAAAAGCCCTTCCCCTAGACTCTTCCCATCTAGCCCACCACCTGAGGGCTTGAGATGCTAATGTCTGGCAACCTTCAAAATCTAAGACTCTGGTGGCTACAATCAACATCAAAGATCAGCAGCCCTCCATGTCTAAACTCACTTACCCCAAAAGTTCTTAAATATACCCCGTTCTTGACCCTTGGACACCACACTTGTCTCTGTTGGCCCCCATTCCAATTTGTGAAAGGTGAGTAATAAACTTTACTTCTTTCTACTTTCTTTCTTGTTGCAATCTTGCATTATTCCTGTGGCACCCGCAACCTCGACATGCTGGGCTCCGGCAATCATTCCGCCTCAGCCTTCCAAGTAGCTGGAACTACAGGCGAGCACTACCATGCCCGGCTTATTTTTGGTTAATTGTAGAGATGAGGTCTCACCAAGTTGCCCAAGGCCACCTCGCCTTAGTTTACCCTTTCACAGAGAACAGGAATCATTTCTGCCTTTTCCCCTCCAGATCAGCAATGTGTCTGAGAATGCACAAAAACCACTCACCTAATCAACTTAAATATATTTTCTATAAATTACTATTTTGGAGGAAGACAAAGTTTAGACTAAACCAATAGCGAACGTAACAGCAAAATTTCTAAATAAGGCAGGGTAGCTAGCACAGGTAAGACATTGATAGATAAACTTCCCATAGGCAGGTTTAGGAAGCATTCAGACATTCTTTAAATTGCACTTTACTGCAGACAAAGCTGGCAGCCTATCCCACCATCTGGCACATCAAAAGGAGACAATCCAACCTTTCAATTTAAGGTTTAACATAATAATCACTAAGAATCTTTCAAGTTCCCTGTCAAAGACAAGGGGGAATACCATGTCTTAACTAACCAAATCCATAGAAATGATACTAAAACTACCTTTTTAGCTGAAGACTTGTGAATTGGAAAAGTCTGGCAGGTGAAAAAGACAATGTGATCCAGAAGCAACCATCACTACTCTTCTCCTTGAGAGGTGTCAATTTCTAGAGTGGCAGTTAGCTGTAGCCCACCCTCTTCAGCATATCAATTATTGGGAAAACACAACTAGTCTCTTAACTGAAAGCAAAAAACCCAGTCTTTCTTTTTAGAAAGATATTTGCTCATGTCAGGCCTTTCTTGTATGAAACTTTGGCATGCCCGTTCTTTCCTCTACTTTCTTTATAAAAATTATTTCAGGATCAAGGCAAAGTACACAAGGGTATAAAATACTACCATTAGCTGGGCTCGGTGGCTCAGCTTGTAATCCCGCGACTTTGGGAGGCTGAGGTGAGTGGATTGCCTGAGCCCACGGGTTCGACACCTGTCTGGGCAACTTTGTGAGACCTCATCTATATAATAAATCAAAAATTAGCCGGGCATGGTAGTGCACACCTGTAGCTGCAGCTACTTGGAAGGCTGAAGTGGAAGGATCTCTGGAGCCCAGCAGGTCGAGGCTGTGGTGGCCGGGAGGGTGCCACTGCACGCCAGCCTGGGCGATAGAGTGAGACTCCAACTCAATATATATATATATATATATATATATATATATATATATATATTATGATTAAAACTCCACTTTATATAGACGGGTATCTCTAGCCTTTTTTTATACTTGCATGTAACTAAAATAATTTTGAAATGATGAAAAATAGGAACAAGCATGCTGTTGTAAAGATAAACTCTGGGAAAGGGGGAGTAAGTTCACTAACTCAGTTTTGTTTAAATAAATAAATAAATAAATAACTGGCACAGTGGCTCAGCTCATCATCCCAGCACTTTTAGAGGTGAAGGCGAGAGGATTGCCTGAGCCCAGGAGTTTGATACTGGCCTAAACAAGTTGGTCAGAACTCCTCTCTACAATGAATGAAAAAATTAGCCAGGCATGGCGGCAGGTGTCTGTGGTTCAAACTACTTGGAAGGCTGAGGCTGAAGGATCACTGGAGCCCAGCAGTTCAAGTGTGCAGTGGCTACAAGAGTGCCACTTCACTCCAGCCTGGGAGACAGAGTGAGACTCCTACAAAAAATAAAATAAAATAAAAAATAAAGAAAAAGGAAAAAACATGGAGACCATGAGTCAAGGACAAAGAGGCTTTACAAATTTCCAGGCTGCCCCCATACCCGGTTGTCGACACTTCTAAGCCATGTCTTGATCTCAGTCCCTTCTGTTCCCTTAGCCAGAATAAAAACCCCAAACAGCACACACAACCTAAGAGAGATCTTTAGGGTGCCAGACCCTCATTGTAATGTCCCTCCTAAATAAAGTCGCAGCCCTTGTTCCCACTTCATCCCTCGACTTATTGGTTGTACCGCTGAGCAGAATGGGGTTTGGGTCTGGTGGCACAAACTGACAATGACCCGATGACTTGTCCTGGGGATTTCCACTAGGATATTCCAGATTAGGTGACTTTGGGGGCTGTTACCCACCAGCACCTGCCTATGGCTGGCTTCCCCCTGCCCCTTTTCAAAGCCTCCCCTAGTCCCTCTGGGGACCCCACACCATGAGCCCTGGCTGGGTCTTCGGGATTCAGATCCAATGTTGACCCAAGGGTACGCCTTAGCGATGTGATGGAGCCTCCGTTTAACCTTGGGGAGGACAGAGAGATGGGGGCCAGGCACACAGCCCCCGCAGATGTATGATCCTCCCCATGACCCCCCTCCTGGGTCCTGCACATCCACATTGAGGGGTTGTGTAGATGACTCAGAGTGTGAGATCACCACAGAGACAGGACCCGGGGTCCCGGTCCAATGCTACCCTGAGCCAATGGAAACAGGCCGAGCTGACAGCGGGAGCGAGTCCACCCTTGGAGCTGATTGGGAGGCCTGTCCTGCCACAGCCGGGTCAACCCCCCTTCTGCATATGCATTCCCAGCTTTCAGGTGTCCCAGTCTCCTCTCTACGGTTGTAGCAGGACCTGCATGTCACAGGACAAAAGAGGCTGCAAGGAAGACACATGGAACTCCCAGGGAACAAGACAGTGCATGACCCAGCTGTGGGAGCAGAAGCAGGACAGGAGGTGATGACCCATCAGAAACTGAAACCGCCCCCTCAATTCCAGGTTCTGTCTGATTGGGTAGTTTCCAAGTCTTGTCCACTGATAAGGCTTCAGGCTCCGCCTCTTGGGTTTAGAGTGAAAGGCGATGCGATCAGATGGGCTGCATGAGGCAAGAAAATGTCGAGATATCTTTGGAAATGAGGCAGGAGGAGCTGGATGGCATGCCTATGGCAGGGAGCTCAAGTCTTAGGGAGTCTTAGGAGCTCCACACCCGTGAGTCTCCAGGGGCAGGCAGGGAAGCCGAGAGACTTAAGAATTATTATTATTATTTTAAATTTATTGTAGAGACAATGTGTTGTCAAGTTGCCCGGGGAGGTCTCAAGCCCCTGGGCTCAGGCAATCCTATCATTTCCACCTCCCAAAGTGTTGGGATTAGAGGCATAAGCCACTGCACTTGGCTCAACCACTTATATTATTATAGACTCCAAATCTATCCACATTCCTGCAAGGTGCATAATTTTGGTTTCTGGATTTTTAAAAAATTACCATTCACAGTCTCGCTCTGTCACCCAAGCTGGAATGCAGTGGCATGCTCATAACCACTGTGGCCTCAACATCCTGGGCTCAGGTGATCCTTCTGCCCCAGGTTTCTAAGTAGCTGGAACTGCAGGCACACGACCATGCCCAGCAAATTATTTGATTTATTGTAGAGATGAGGCCTCACCAAATTATCCAGTCTTACCTCAAATTTGTGGACTCAGGCAATCCTCTCACCTTAGCTTCCCAAAGGGTTGGGATTATAAGCATGAGTCACAGCACCCGGCCTAAAAGCAAGGTGTTTTTGCAGCATTTAGAGGCTGACATGCCTGTCCTAGAAAGTGAGGGCAGGGAGAAGCATGAGGTGTCAATGAAAGGCACAGAGAACAGTCAGAAGGGGATCTCCCGAGATGGCACTAAACACTATATAGAACCAAACAGAGACAACAAAGGCCCTAAGCTCCAGCTTTTCCTGTGTGTGCAAAGCTTAAACCTGTGCTCAAATAACTTCTCCCTATAGGAATGCTACCTCATAGTCTTCTCCAATAAAACCCAAACACGGCACTGGCCAGCCCCTGCAAGGTCCATAAATATACCCCTCTCCCTGCATAGCTCTCTCCTTCTCTCTTGCTCTCTCTCTTTCACACTCTCTCACCCTCTCTCTTTCACTCTCTCACTCTCTCTCCTTCCCTCTTTCTCTCTTTTCTCTTGCTCTCTCTCTCTCTCTCTCTCTCTCCCTCTCTCCCTCTCTCTCTCTCCCTCTCTCCCTCCCTCCATTATAGCCACCGCTTTAATAAATCTCTTGGTCTATAATGGGTGTGGAGTTGTCACTGGTGCTGAAGTTCTTTCATTGGTGCCATGACTCGGATCAGGGGCTCTCTTGCCCTCTGTGCGGGTCTATCCCCATAGGCGGGACCCCCGACCTGGCACCAGTGGCCACTCCATCCCTCCCGGACCTTCCCCACTGTTTTGAATGCGTGAACTGCATCCATTAGAGACTGTTGGATAGGTAAGTTCTCCTCCCCCAAACAAGAAAGCCTAAAACTTGTCACTGGAGGGAATGGACTTCAGGAACCACC
>NW_007252728.1:30526-54877 GCF_000164805.1 Carlito syrichta
CCCCC
This sequence comes from Carlito syrichta, assembly GCF_000164805.1. NCBI lineage: Eukaryota > Metazoa > Chordata > Mammalia > Primates > Tarsiidae > Carlito > Carlito syrichta. Next base: position 30,532 of record NW_007252728.1, read on the forward strand.
CCCCCCCCCGGCCGCCAGGCGAGGGGAACACACCCTGCCTCAGCTTTCATGACCACTGCAGACCCTAAAGTCTTCCTCTTCTCCTTTATCTCTCCCAAGCTTTAAAAACTCCTGCGACTGCTGGGCTGTAGCGGGCCCCAGGGTTCCTATGTCTGCTAACCCACAGCGGTTTCCATAAAATTCCATAAAATTCTCTTTCTCTCCCTCTCTCTCTTTCCCCCCTTCCCTAAGGAATCCCACAGCTGTCGGGCTGCAGTAGGCCTCAGAGGTCCCATGTCTGCTGGTCCACAGTGGATTCTGAAGGGCTCCCACATCAAAAGCCCTATTCGACCGACTGGCAGGAATCTCAAACACGCTCCCATCCACTGCCTGGTCAAGTGCTTTCTGTCAGGTCCAAAAATCCTTGTGCAAGGTGCCTTGACCCCCTCGGTTCTCCAGGAGAACCCTGGTTGTGCCAAACCTCTGTGACGACAGACTTTGCCACAGCCACACTTCTCGGACAGCCGACTCTTTGGGGGACACCCTGTTTAGCCTACCTGTCCCACTATGGGAGGTTCGTCATCCCTCCGGCCGATTCCCTTCTTAAATGCCTTTTAAGCAACCTCTCTATACACTCTCTCTCCTCCGATATCAAACCCAAATGCCTAATTCACCTCTACACACAGGACTGGCCAACATATCCCTTAGACAACCAAAATCGTGGCCTATATAATTTCTGTGAGCGTTCAAAACGGTGGGTAAAGATTCCCCACGTTCAGTCCTTTTCTCTCTTCTGTAAACACTCCCTCTACAGCTTCTCTCCCTCCCTTTGTCCCACAAGCATCTGTGCTTCCTCCTCCAAACCCCCTCCCCCCACTACAAAGTCCCCACATAAGACCCCTCCCAGTGGCTTGCTCCTCTCCCATCTCAGATTTCAATCCTGCAGAGAAGCCCCCTCCTTCCTCTTCAGCTCCTCCCACTTCTCCAGCAATTCAACCTCTGTGCCCTCCCCTTTCAATCATCCCCCCAGTATAGCACTCTGGTAACCCGATCCAAGGCCACACTGGTCATTCAGGTACACGTCCCCTTCTCTATCTCAGACCTCTCACAAATTAAAAAAAAAATAAACAAATAAACAAATAAAAACATCTTATATCATACACAACTAATCCTGCCACCTCCCTCTATTCCTAACTTCATCCCAGCAGATAAACCTCCTATAGTCTGCTTTTGCTATTCCACTCTCCATCAGTTTCTCCTCCTTCTCACCCTCCACCTTTATCTGGGAAGGAAGGGCTGGCATCTACGGCCGTGGCACCTAACCCTGACCTTCAGTCTTTCTCTTTTACCTTTGGAGAAGGGACCAGTGCCAAAGGCCATGACACTTGACCCCAGTCTCCAGCCTTTCTCTTTTGTCTTTGGAGGAGGGACGGATACCAAAGGCCGCGGTGCCAGACCCCAACCTCCAGCACCATTCCCATGTGTACTTAAAAATACCCATTCAAGTTTCCACATGACTTAATAGGTCTCCTCTCAAGGGGGTGGCTGGGACAAAGCAGATGTTTCCCATACCCCTCATTCTCTTATCTGTGTGTGTCTGTCACTTTAAATCTGCTAAAAAGCTGGTTGAGTTATTATGCTTTGTTTGATGGGACATGTGGTCTTTTAAAAACTTGATTGGTGCATATTTCTTGATGTCATTTTATGTCTCCCTTTATTTATGTGGTGTTTTCTCCCAACCCATTGGCACTGTTAAAATTTCTGCCTTTTGTTGTTAAGGTTGTGGAAATTTGCCTGTTGCATATAAGAAGTGTTACCGGTTATCTTAAATTCTTTCTGGGGACCACTCCGCCCCCCTTCCTTAGCCTGTGTTCTCCTTCATAAATTCTAAAGGGGCTCATTCTAATCCATCTATTTTTTTAAAAATGGAAAAAATGTCTCATATGCTACTTAGCCTTTTGCTAACTCAGTGTAAGTTAATGCTAGCCTTAGAGAAAAATAATTTTATAATCTTTCTCTGGCAACTAAGGGAATAAATAGGCTGTTATCGTTTTCAAATGCTAAAAGCCAGGTTAGTTCAAAGTAAGTCCGTTTCTAAAGGTTTAGACCTTGCCTAAAATCGTGATCAACTGCTTGTCCCTGTACAAAAACTGTTGGGAAGTATCTTAGAGTCTTGTAATGTATGCTGACTCCCTACTTTATATTATCATGCTATGTAATACTAATGCTTGTGTTTTGGGGATATGCTCATTTAATTGTCCACGTCTTATGACTAAGGCTGCTGTTTAATAATTCATGAGGTTTTTTGACAATTTTCCCTGTTCATAATTAGGAATATGTAGAAACAGATCATTTCACATCTTCGTGGTCTGTTCACTCTAAAGGGTTTTGAACCAGGAGCTCTTGTAGACATCGTTGGAAAGTTGTAAAGCAAAAGAAAAAAGAAAAAAAAAGAGAAGAACCCCAAAATGAGCACCAGCCAGAGAAAAGGTAAACAAATTGGCAGTTGCCACTAAAGACAAAAGCTCCAGCCACCCAAAAGAGGCCTGATAAGGATAAACCTGCTAAGGGAATAATATCAGCTGCTATAAATGTGGTCAATCTGGGCACCTAAGGCACAATTGTTCTTAATAGCCTAAGACTCCAGAACTTTGTCCAATATCTGAACTAAAAAACCACTGAAAGAGATGGTGCAGCCTCTCATGAAGGGGGGAAAAAACACCTAGCTCAGTGATAGTGGCTGTTAACTGAAGGGGAAGGGGCATGGCCCAGCACAGCACTCTGTATGCCATCCACCCAGAAAACCCTTGGGTCTATATAAATGTGGCTGGGGTCCAAATCAATTTCTTAATTAATACTGAGGCTAAGTGTTTAGCCCTTGTGCTCATACTGAACTTCTTCCTCCTAAAACCTGCTCTCCAGTAAAATTAAATGTATTCCAAAAACTAACTGTTTCACCTAACAGTTACTAAAAGTAAATTCAAATATGACTATAAAAGCTTATCTATAAATAAATAAAAATAAAAACAAAAAGCAAAGAAAAAATGTAAAAAGGTTATTAATATACAAATAAGTTTTAACAGGAAAACAAAAGGAAAGGGATATAAAAATATATATATTTATATAAGAAAAAAATCTCATATGGTACATTTCTGTCCTATAATAAAGTAGATAGTTATAAAACATTGTTAAAAGGGGGTAGAAAACAAAAATAAAATGGTATAAACACACCAAAAATGGCATAAGGAAAGTTTAAATATATATACATACAAAACAAATTCTATAAACAATCTAGACATAATAAAGTCTTTTCTAAATGCAAGTCTCCAAACATTTTCAGATTTCCCTTCAAATTTTATATAAAATTTATTTAAGTGCCTAGTTTAAATTATAGTCTAAAACAATCTGTGAGGCTACCATTATAGTCCAGAAATACAAAAGCTGGTACTTATAATAAAGCTACAAAATTTAAAGTTTATCATTTAAGTTATGCTAATAACTTCAGGCCTTATAGCTTTTATATACAAAGATAATCAACCACTGCCTACAACTGTCAAAATGTAGGCCTGACTTTATTCCTTTTATTGAGCTACAATCCAGTAATTTCATGCCCACATAATGGTCATGCAAAAATTCCAGCCAGTGCCTGCAAATAATGCCACTGCTAAAACAAATCTGAAAGCCTCAAGTCAGACAGGGAGAGATTTTTGATCTCTGGCTAGGCAGGACTGCACCCATTATCAACTCTGAAGAAATTACAGAAGACAGACATTCACCCCTCACCCCAAATAATTATAGGATCAAAAATCTCTAAAAAATAAATAATTAAGGCAGGATAGCCAGCACAGGCTAGACATAAATAAATCTCCTATAGGTAGGTTTTAAAGGGTGTTCAAACATTTCTACTGCAGGCCAAGTGACAACCTATCCCACCCCTTGGCAAATCCAGGGAAAACTCCATCAGATATAGAACTAGGACAGAACAATATTCACTTTGTGGGTTAGCATACTAATCACTAAAAATCCTTTGAAAACTTAAGTAAACTAAACATAGGTATTTGGTATTACATCACACAGGAACCAAGTCCCTAAAATGGAATTTGCTAAACCTTTAAAATTGTTTAACCGTAGGCCTCTGAAGAAAAGGGGGGGGCCACAAACATAAATGTTCATAAAAAATGTGTTGTCTATTTGGAACAAATTTTAATCACAGTTTATAAGCTTATTTCCCTAGATGCTTCTTGGACCAGAAGAAACTCAAACATCAAGGGGAGTAAGTGTTGCTAAAAATTGAAGAAACCCAAATCAACAACTGTAAGAAAAAAAGAAAGAGGACCCTAAGGGTGGTCCTGTTCCTATACTAGTCTAGAAAGTTTAAATGCCTAACTTCTCTATGAAGTCTCAAAGGGGGTAAACAAAAACCCCTTCTAGGGGAAAAGGCCCCAAAACAGGCCTTTAAATAAAGTAAACAGACTTCTTGCCTTTTGTAATTCTTTATGGGTAACCACCCCTTCTCGTTAGGGACATACAGAAAAACTTTTAAAAATTTGGAAGTCTTGCCCTAAAACAACAAATGCAAACCTTAGCTTCAGTCCTAAAGGCCATCCAATGTCAAGTCAGAAAACGACTGCCAATTAGTTTAACTACTGATACTCATTCTTTTAAGCCAAACAATATGGTACCGGTAAAAGAGTAAGATGTACAACCCCTAAAGCCCCTCTGGAGGGGGCCATTCACTATTCTTTCCCAGGAAAGTCCTTTACCCTTCCCCTCCTATACCTGGTTCCAAAGGCCAAATCCCACCTCCTCTTATTCTTGGACAATGGGTCTATTTTTCCGACCCGAAAACTAAAACCCATCTTAATCCAAAATGGTCCGAGCCTCTTCAAATAGTTTTGTCCACTCCCACGGCAGCAAAACTTATCACGGCCCAATGTCAGGTTACCCCATGGATTCACATTTCCCATCTTAAACCTGCCACCCCTCCTTCCTCACAACCCATAATAATACTTGTCCACCTACCCACAGGTACACCTGCTCCAAGGTTCCAGAACAACCACTCAGACTTCGCTTCAGCACAGGAAACTTGTAACCCTTGGCCCCTTTCCTTTCTTGGCTTAATTGCCATCCTCCTTACCACATTACTTACTTGGTCAACACCTACAAATTGGCCATCCACAGTCAAAGCTTTATTGGCCATTACAACCTCCTCATTATAACTAGCTTCATTCTTATTAAGTTTCTTTTATAAAAAGTCACCCCACTTTCCTGGCTCTCAATAGTCCAACGGGGAACACATTTTCTCAACTACTCACATCTAGGCAACTTTCTAACTGCTTCCTATGTGCAGCCCTCAGTCGCCCCCCATTTACAGCAGTACCATTCAAAGGAAATCTTACCACCCCCTGCACAAAAAATCCTACTGTTCATTTCCCCCCACTATCAGAAATTCCCCTGTTCACAGCTTCAACTCAACCATCAGTTGTCAATGTTACCTGTGCCCCACCTGGCTTCTTCTGGTACAACCTCACCCTTACTAAAACCTTTAAGTCATCATGTGTCCTGGTCACCCTGGTACCTCAATTAACCCTATACACACAAGGGGAATTTGCAACAAAATACACAATAAACAAACCTGCAACACTGAAAGTGTAACCCCAACCCCGCTAGAAATGGGCAGTCTTTCTTCCTGTAATCACAGGAGTCTCTCTCGCTTCTGCTCTGGCAGCAGCAGGCTTAGGCAGCAGGGCTCTAACATACAGCATCACCTCCTCCCAAGACCTAGTCAACACCTCATCCCTAAACATCACTTAACTTTTCTTTTAGATATGTTCTCTTCCAGGTTCTCTATTTACCTCCACAGTCTACTCCAAGACAGCAGGTTACTACTGCCCTCGTGCCCACTGGAGGACTGGCCAAAACAAGTCGCCATTCTACATTTACAAAAAACTTTCATAAAACTCAAGCCTTCAAAAATCTTCACCTTCAATGCCTACCTCTGGACCCTATTCTGGCTGGTTCTGTACCCTTCCCCCACCTCACCCCACAACGCCCACATCCAGCAGGAAGCAGTCAGAAAGAATAACGACACCCCTCTCCCAAATAAACAGAAAAGGTGGGAAAGAAAGGTGCAGAGAATAGTCAGAAGGGCGTCTCCCGAGATGGCACTAAACACTATACAGAACCAAACAAAGACAACAAAGGCCCTAAGCTCCAGCTTTTCCCACACGCACAAAGCTTAAACCTGTGCTCAAATAACTTCTCCCTATAGGAATGCTACCTCATAATCTCCAATAAAACCGAAACACGACACTGGCCAGCCCCTGCAAGGTCCATAAATATACCCCTCTCCCTGCATAGCTCTCTCTCTCCTTCTCTCTTCTCTCTCTTTCACACTCTCTCACCCTCTCTCTTTCACTCTTTCACTCTCTCTCTCTTCTTCCCTCTTTCTCTCTTTTCTCTTGCTCTCTCTCTTTCTCCCTCTCTCTCTCCCTCCCTTACAGCCACCGCTTTAATAAATCTCTTGGTGTATAATGGGTGTGGAGTTTTCACTGGCGCTGAAGTCCTTTCAGTCAGGACTTGTGGGGCATTGCCTAGACTGCAGCAGTCATGAGCATGCCACTGCACTCCAACCTGGGTGACAGTGAAACTGACAAAAATAAAAAAGACACAGAAGCAACATTGCCAGAAAACAATTCAGCATTACACAAGCTGTCACAAGGGTTCTGAGAGCAGTTTGCTTTTCAAATATTTTATTACATGAACCTTTCTACTATGGAGCACTAAAACTAAAACATACTAGAAGTAGAATTGGTGCCATGTGGAAACGTTTTTAGAAAAATGAATGTGAGCTGGTTCAGTGGCTAAGTCTGTAATCCCGTGCCTTGGGATGCTGAGGTGAGTGGATTGCCTGAGCCCGCGGGTTTGAGACCTGCCTGGGCAACTTGGTGAGACCTCATCTCTACAATAAATTGTTTTAAAAAATAGCCGGGTGTGGTAGCACGCGCCTGTAGTTCCGGCTACTTGGAAGGCTGTGGCAAAAGGATTACCAGAGCCCACCAGGTCGAGGCTGCGGTGGCCAGGAGCAGCCACCACTGCACTCCAGTCTGGGTGACAGAGTGAGACTCTAACTCAAAAAAAAAAAAAGAAGAAAAAGAAAAATGAATGTGTAAAAACTTTCTTTTTTGAGTTGTAGTCTCATTATGTCAACCAGGCTGGAAGGAAGTGGGACACTCCGGGCCATCACAGCCTCAACCTGCGGTGCTCAGGTGATCCTCCCACCTCAGCTATTAAAGTAGCTAGAACTACAAGCATGCGCCACTATGCCCAGTTAGTTTTTAAATTTTTTGTAGAGATGAGGTCTCAGCAAGTTGCCAGGGCTGGTCTAGAACCTGGAGGCTCAGGCAATTCTTTTACCTCATGCTTTGAAAGTGCTGGGATTACAGCCATGAGCCACTGTGCCCAGCCTCTGACAGATATTAAGACATGTTTCTGCCAGGCTCGGTGGCTCAGCCTGTAATCCCATGCTTTAGGAGGCCAAGGTGAGTGGTTTGCCTGAGCCCGCGGGTTCGAGACCTGTCTGGGCAACTTGGCAAGACCTCATCTCTACGATAAATCAAGAAATTAGCTGGGTGTGGTATTGCATGCCTGTAGTTCCAGGTACTTGGAAGGCTAAGGTGGAAGGATCGCCGGAGCCCAGCAGGTCAAGGCTGCGGTGCCTGGGTGCATGCCACTGCACTACAGTCTGGGCGACAGAGTGAGACTCCAACTCAAAAAAAAAAAAAAAAAAAGATGGCAAGCATGAAGAACTTTAGGATGACCTATTTTCATTTAATGAACTGTAAAGATATATTTTTTTCTTCATGATTTTCTATTTTTTCTCTTTTGAATTTAGTAGTTACCAGTGCATGTTTGTTATATGGGTATATCGTGTAATGGTGAGATTTAAGTTTCTGGTAAACCCATCACCCAAACAGAGATGATGGTATCCAATAAGCAGTTTTTCTATGCTTGACTCCCTCCTTCCCCTTCATCAGTCCCCAGTGCTTGCCATTTTCATCTTGATGTCTTTGCGTACCCAGTACCCTCAATTATATGTGAGAACACTCAGTATTTGGTTTTATTTTTCTGAGCTAATTTATTAAGAGAACAGTAAAAATACAATTTGTAATACACATAACATGCAAAGTATGAGAGTGAACTGTTTATAGAATCCACATGTATCAATGCCATTACATCACTCTGGGTATCTTCAGTCTCTAACATAAACCCACCAACTCACTCTAAGAGAAATATTTGTATCTAATTATGAAATATTTATTACACACCAATAACTGTCTTGTTTGATAGTCAGAAGAAAACAGACAGAAGTCAAAGCAACCTCTTAACTTACAAAATCATCCTATTTCTCACCTGAACAAATTGGACCAGTAAAATAAACAAAATCTACTATGTTAATTGTACAAAGTTAAAGGAATGATACCACAAAAATGTCTTCAATATTCTCCAGTTGAGAACAAACATATGGAAAATACTCCTTGAAGTGTAACTAGACCAGGCTTGGTGACTCAGCCTGTAATCCCAGCACTTTGAGAGGCTGAGGAAAGTGTATTATCTGAGTCCATGGGTTCAAGACCAGCCCCAGCAGTTTTGCAAGTCCTGGTCCCCACAATTAATCAAAAAGTAGGTGGGCATGGTAGCAGATGACTGTTGTTCCAGAAACTTGGAAGACTGAGGCAAAAGGATCACCTGAATCCAGTGGGTCTATGCTGGGGTTGCCATGAGCATGCCACTGCACTTCAGCCTGTTCAACGGAGTGAGACTCCAACTCAAAACTAAACACCAAACAAACAAAAAAGGAAAACACAACTAAATACACTCACTATGAATGACATCTTCACTGTGCTTAAATTTCAGCTCAAAAAATTCTTGAAATTTTTAAGTGGGCTAAATAATAAACACTGTATGAACCTGTACCAGTGTATGGCCTCATGGATTGGGTGGGGCACCTGAACACTCCCAGACACGAAGACCACCCTTGATATGACACAGATAAGAATCAGTAGTGTGATGAACATTTTCCTGCCTAGGCCTTTCTCTGACCATGGCTTCCTGGGCACAGCTGGACTGCATTAGTGGCCAGAAAGGACCCAGCACTGATCAGTAGATGGTGCCCAGGGTTGGAGCAGGGTGAAGAAACTGATATTTCACAGGGCACCCTTTCCAGCCTGGCTCCAACCAATGTGCCACAGCACCTCCTGAAACTGTCCCTGTTTGGTCTGCAGGAATTCTTTCAGGACAGGCTATCCAGGGCCTGGTCCCTAGAGGATGACATGGTGCTGAGGCACCTTCAGGTGTCCAGAGCTCAGCTGAGAAGGATACAGTGTGATCTGTCCCTGAGGTAGAGTCCAGCACCAAGTCAACTCCCAAGTCACCTCCTGGGGTAATTAATAGGGGAAAACACAGGCCCCATTAACTCATTTCTGTGGGTGCTTCTCCAAATCCTCTACTCTAAGATGCTTCTGAAAATAGGCCTAAGTGGGCACCAGGGCAGGTGCTGACCTTGAGATTACGGAATATGCCTCAGAGACAGGGCAATGGATATTGGCTAGACCCCTCCAAGCCCCTGTACCATACCCTCCTACACCTGCTTTTGAAGGTAACTGAAGGAAACCAGAGAGATCACAGCCATATGTGTAAGCTGAAACCAACAGCCCCAGGAAGCAACAGGAAATCCTTCAATTCTAAGCACCTTCCTCCCAAGAGTGGCAGGACAACATGCCCTGAACAAAGAAGTGGAGAAAATTAATGTCCCAGACCCAGGCAGAATTTGGGAGAGAACCAGTTGGGACCACAGGCCAGACCCAGAACTCAGAGTTCAGTTGAGTGTGACAATATTCAATCCTTCCATTATGTGGAGTGATAGCCCCAGAGGGCAGGGGGCCCAGTGCCTGGGAGCATCTACCCTTCAGTGGAGACACGTTTCATGTTAGGGAGGCAAAGGAGCTTCAGTGATAGTGAAGGCCTCTCCCACCTGAGTTCTTTACCAGGGCTGAAGGTGAGGTGAGGTAGAGTAGCCCTGGGGTGAGGGCATGAGGCACAGAGCCCAAAGCCAGTCCAAATCCTAGGGAGCCATCACAGGAGAAGCCAGAGGTGTCCCAATGGCAACCATGTCCCAGGCTGCACACACCCTTATCTCTGGGATCAGTTTCCTGCATGGGTGTCTTTAATGTTAGGACAGGGGTGCCACGCAGAAAACATGAGGACTCCAGTAACCAGGGTCCCTGGGGTCCCATCCAGTGAAAGTCAGATAACCTCAGTGGAGAAACTGATCTAGTCTGTAGGCATCCACCAACTTGGAGTCCCTCTCCAAGGTAGATAGCCTGGGTCTCTCCAGTCCACCATCTCAGCTCTAGAAAGCCATGGAGCAGGCTGGGCACAGTGGCTCACACCTATAATCCCAGCACTTTGGAATGCTGAGGTGAGAGGACTGCCTGAGCCCATGGATTGGCAACCAGCCTCTGCCATTTGCCAAGGCTTCATATCTACAATAAATGAAAAATTTGGCCAGGCAAGGTGGTTCAGACCTATAGTCTCAGCACTTGGGGAAGTTGAGGTGAGAATTGCCTGAGTACACAGGTTTGAGAAGAGGCTGGGTAATTTGGTAAGATCTCATCCCTAAAATAAATTTTAAAAATTAGCTGGTCATGGTGGCATGTGCCTGTAGTTCCAGCTACTTGGAAGGCTGAGGTGGAAGGTTTAACTAAGCCCAGTAGGTGGAGGCTGTGGAAGAAAGAAAGAAACTGGACATGGTGGCATGTGCCTGTAGTTCCAACTACCTGGAAGGCTGAGGTTGAGGCATCACCTAGTCCAATAGGTTGAGACTGTGGTTGCCATGAATGCTTCTGAACTCCAACCTGGATGACAGAGTAAGATTCCAACAACAACAACAAAAAATGTCGGTGGCTCAGCCTGTAATCCCGCCCTTTGTGAGGCTGAGGTGAGTGGATTGTCTGAGCCTGCGGGTTCGATACCAGCCTGGACAACTTGGTGAGACCTCATCTCTACAATTAAAAAAAAAACAAAAACAAAAAATTTAGCCAGGTGTGGTAGCATGTGCCTGTAGTTCCAGCTACTTGGAAGGCTGAGTTGGAAGGATCGCCGGAGCCCAGCAGGTCAAGGCTGCGATGGCCAGGAGCGGCCACTGCACTCCAGTCTGGGTGACAGAGTGAGACTCCAACTCAAAAAACAAAGGAAGAAGCACCCCTCAATTAGTAGACATCCTTGCCCGATGTCACCTGACTCGATTGATCCCAAAACTGAACCACAGCTGCAGGTAGGAGCTTCCATTGATTGCAGGAAAACAGGTTGCTTTCCAGGGGCCTGGAGGCTCAGGTGTGGCCAGCATAACCCTGTCTCAGAACAGACAATGACTGTTTGATGATTTTCTTTCTTGAAATTTGGTCCTAAATCTCCCCATGCATCTGGAGATCAGGAGTGTATGGTTTTCATTGCACAGCTTTGAACAAGGAAGCTGGGCTCCTGTCTTATCCTAGGTTCCCTGTGAGATTATGAATACAGGACTACATTGCCTGGCTATCCCAGTGGGCCTCCAATACCAGGGTCTGCCCAGTCCACAGTAAATGCTGAGATATCCTCCTCTCTTATGGTGACACCTACATATGAACTTTCTTTTTTTTTTTTTTGAGTTGGAGTCTCACTCTGTCACCCAGACTGGAGTGCAGTGGCACACTTCGGGTCACTGCAGTCCCAACCTGCTGGACTCCAGCGATCCTTCCACCTCAGCCTTCCAAGTAGCTGGAACTAAAGGCATGCGCTACCACACCTGGATCAATTTGATTTATTGTAGAGATTAAGTCTCACCAAGTTGCCCAGGTGGGTCTTAAACCCGTGGGCTCTAGCAATCCACTCACCTCAGCCTCTCAAAGGCACGGGATTACAGGCTGAGCCACCAAGCACGGCTCATATTAACTTTCTTATAAGAAAGTAACCCACTTGGCCCCCAGAAATTCAGGGCAGCACCCAGCAAGGTGCCCCAAAGCTCCACATAACTCCTCAGTCCTATGAAATCAGTGTGAACAAGGAAGATGGACAATGGAAGCCTTGGGACGGGAGGGTGAGTATGGCATTGTCAAAATCTCAGCCAGTTAGCAGCATGTCTTGTTCCTCATGTTGTCCAATCTGTGTGACAGTGCATTCCTTAAAGGGAACAAGTCTTACACACAGAGGGTCCCAACCCAGCCTCACCTGACCTCTGGGAGATCATTTGTAGGGATATCTAGGATGATAATACAGTGAACATGTGGCCCTGACCGAAACTAGGATTTTGTGCAAGGCAGGGTAAGAGCCCTAGACATAGTGTGTGGGTCTGTGAGGCCCACTCATGTCCAGCAGGGCCAGACCAGTAATGTCACCAGGCTTGAAAAGCAACCAGTAACCTTGACTAGGGTGGGTAGGAGCCCACAGACCAGCCATCACCTTATCCACTCAAGGAGGTAATGATGGCTGAACTTCCATGTCCTGAATGGCCATTACCTGGCCACCAATGAAGCAGAAGTCTGAGGCCAAGCAGATGGCACTGGGGCTATGATTTCAATGTACAATACTTGCTCTAGATTATAGGAATGATGAAAATTGAGCAAGTGAGGTCACAGAAGGCCACATACCTATATCTGCCATACTTGGTGGGTTCCTTTCAAGGCAAAAAATGTGGTCCCATTTTGTGCAAGGATGCTCCAAGGAGGGGACCAGAGCTGCATAAGGGGAATGAGCTCCTGCCTATGCAGGAATAGGCATTACCTGGATCCTACAGTCTGTAGTCTGTCTCCTTATTTTCATCTGGCTGCTTGGGATTCTCTTTTAATTTTTTTTTAAATTGGGGTCTCATTCGGTCACCACGGCTGGAGTGCAGCTGACAGCCACCCCAGCGTCAACCTGCTGGGCTCCGGTGATCCTTCTGCTTCAGCCTTCCAAGTAGCCAGAACTACAGATGAGCACTATGATGGCTGGCTATTGTTTTAAATTTTTCTTGTAGAGATGATGTCTCCCCAAGTTGCCTGGGCTGGTCTCAAACCCACGGGCTCTGGCAGGATTCTCCATTTTTCTGTTGAATCTGCAGGTTCTGAAAATCAGCCAGTTCCTTTTCTTATCTCATTTGCTTTCAGGAGAAAAAAAATCCTTCTATCAAATGAATTCTCAGCCACCCCTTCAGCAGCCTGCTCTGTGGACAAGCACAGTGCTGTCTTTGTACAATAGAGAGTGTCCAGTTCTCTCCAAACTTATAGGGATGAGTTCTTACAAAAGTGAACATCCAGATTTCTCCTAATGAATGGAGATGATTTGTTAGATTTGGCTCAGTAATGGCATCATTCAGATCACCAACATTGTCCTTTGGGGGTATTAGAGAATATGTCATTGGGAACCTGTTTTAGAATCTCATCTGCTCCAGGTTCATTTAGTGCATAACATGAGTCTTTATTTATTTATTTATTTTTGAGTTAGAGTCACACTCTGTCCCCCATGCTGGAGTACAGTGGCACACTCCTGGCCACTGTAGGCTCAACCTCCTGGTCTCAGGAGATCCTTTCACCACTGCCTTCCAAGTAGCGAGGACTACAGTCGTGAACTACCATACTTAGTTAAGTTTATTTATTTATTTACTTATTTATTTATTTATTTTTTGTGTTGGAATCTCACTCTGTCACCCACACTGGAGTGCAGTGACCACTTCCGGTCACCGCAGCCTCGACTTGCTGGGCTCCAGTGATCCTTCCACCTCAGCCTTCCAAGTAGCCGGAATTACAGGCATGGGCTACCACGCCCGGCTGATTTTTTGATTTATTGTTGAGATGAGGTCTCGCTGTCCAGGCAGGTCTCGAACCCATGGGCTCAGGCAATCCACTCACCTCAGCCTCCCAAAGGCGCGGGATTACAGGCTGAGCCACCGAGTCCGGCTAGTTTTTTGATTTATTATAGAGATGAGTTCTTGCCAAGTTTCCCTGGCTGGTTTTGAGGCTCCAGTTTTGGCAATCCACTCACCTTGGGCTCCCAAAGTGCTGGGAATGCGGGATGACAGCAAGACTGGCCTAGAGTCTTTGATATTCTGATACACAAGGAGGTCATTGAAGTTCGTGGACTTCCCACATTTGTGTATTTCTTTTTTCTCTTACACTCTTCCTCTTTTTTAAAAAGCAGAATTTATTGAGGACAGAAAACCTCCTGCAGCGGGAGAGGACCCGAAGGATTTACCAAACTCTCCTTTTATTCGGGAGCATTGGGGGACTTCTTTCTTTTTTTCTTATTTATATATTTATTCATATATTTATTAATTTTTACTTTTTCTCTTCTTTCAGGGGGCTTGTTTCTTTGGTACTTGGGTGTGGCAATGGCCAGTTTGTTCACCAAGTCACTGGTAGATGTGGATTTCCCCAGCAGGGCAAAAAATATGGACTCCCCTTGAAACTACTCACAGGGTACATTGAAGTGTTTTGCTGCCTCAGCCGACTGGGACAGAGTCCTGCAGCTTAGCGATCAAGCCACCAGGCCTCATTCTTGTACTACAGTTCCCAGCATGCTCTGAGATGCATGCCACATCCTGTTCCTCCCCCAAACTTCCCTTGCAGGGAGGCAACTCAACTTCAAAATGCTACAAGAAAAAACATGCTTTTCTTTTTTCTTGCCTCCTCCAGCCCCATTGGATCATATCTTCTGTCATTCAAGATCAGAAGGGCGGTGGCCTGTCGCCTTATCCAATCAGCGAATGCTACTTCGGAAGCTGCCCAATCAGGAAGGAGATTAAAGTGAGGTGGTGACTTCCGGGTTCTGACGGGGTCTTTTGTCTTCTGGGGTGCGGAAGTGCCGAACCATCTTGGAAACAGCTGCATGTCTTTGTTTCTTCCTTTTTTGCCCTGTGAAATGCAGATCCGGGGAATCAGTAAGGGAGACGCTGGGACACCCAGAAGCCGGGAGATCGTGAGTATGGGTGTGGGTGCGAGAGCGAGAGGCAGGGACACGGATGACCCGGCTGTGACAGACCTGCCTCCCCCTCAGTTCTGATCCTAGACCTGTGCCCGCCGGCAGCTCGGTCCCGTCCCCTCTTCATAGGGTGGGTCTGGTTCCTTTCCCAGGGTACTGTCTCCATGCCGCTCTCGCCCTACTGGAGGCTTCTCCAGGCAAACCCACGCTGCGTATGTGTGGGACCCAGGAGTGTCATGGGGGTCTGACCCGCATGGGGGCACTACCTGGGGGAAGGGGCTGTGGTCCTGACCCCATCCCTCTCTCCTCCTAGAAGGTAAACGGAGCCTCCAGCACAGGGTTAAGGAGTTTCTTGAGGCCAACAGAGGATCGTGAATTCCTAAGTCCCAGTCAGGGCTTGTGGTCTGGGGTCTCTGGAGAGCCTGGGGGCAAAGGTTTGGAGAAAAGGCAGGGGGAAGCCGACCATGGGTAGGTGCCGGTGGGTGACAGCCGCACAGTCGCCTGATCTGGAATATCCAGGTGGAAATCCCTAGACCAAGTCATCAGAGTTGTTAGGGTACTGGACAGGGTGAGGGAAAATGGATGGAGCAAGGGGCGCAGCACCGCCGGGGCTGGCAAGACAGAGGTACGCGCTGGGAATGCAGAAATCTGAGTAAATTGCAAAGAATTGCAACATACAGAGGTGAGAGAAGAAAAGATTTATTTAAGAAAAGTTCATCCCCCAGAGTCCTGGTTTAAAGCCTTTTCTTGGAGATGTTGCACGTGACTGCCGTGACTTCCTTGTTGACCACCTGTGGGTGTCTTGGGGATCCTGTGACACAGAGTCCCATTAATGCCTGTCCATATTAACATAGCCCCGGGCATGACAAGGATTCTAATTCTCCTGCACCTTCCTAAATGACATTCCTTAGAGCTAGTGGAGGGTGCACCTCCCCTTATCTCCTAGGCATTCCCAGTGAGTAGCTCGGGGGATCCATGGTTTCCTTGTAGATAGTGCCCAATTTACTGGAAGATCGAATCCCCACCTGCTCTCCCTCTGAGCAGTCATAACTTTTGTAATTACAAGTTTCATGACTTACAATCCTTGCCCAATGCATGCCCAATGCATGATATCTTAGGCCTTGTAAATTCCCTTTACTCTATGCAAGCTTGATTGCCGCTGTGAGATAGCTCTGATACCCTGAAGTCTGTTTCTAAAAAGACAAAGTCGGTAAAGTTAATTATACCCAAAGTGTGCACTTCTCTATAAGCATAGCTTCTACTTTCTCATCATTGTGTCCGGGTTTCAGAACAAGATGAAAAATGGCTTCCCACTCTTGGTCTGTCCTTTTATGGATCATTGGCAGTTTGTCACCAGATCCAAACCTGGTTCTGTCTGGTGGGACAGCCAAAGTCAAGACAAGGAGTTGGAACAGGGGTTGTGACTTTATTTAGAGGACCATTAAAACCAAGAAGATGAGGGGTAAGACCCCTCTTGGATTTTCTGTACTTTTTTGGGGTTTTGTCCAGGTCAGTGGTGGGGGAGAGAAAGAGGGAAGAGGATTGCTTGAGTCCAGAATTTTAAGGCTAACCTGGACAACATAGCACATCCATGTAGCTATAAAAGCTGATACAATTTAGCCAAGAGTGGTCATGCATGCCTGTAGCTTCAGATTCTTGGGAGCCTGAGAAGGAAGAATCTGTTGAGCTCAGGAGGTCAAGATGGTGATAAGCTCTGTGGAGATACTTCACGCCTACCTGGGTTACAGAGTGATACTCAGACTCATAAAATACATGTAATTTGCCAGGCTTGGTGGCTAAGCCTGTAATCCCACACTTTGGGAGACTGAGGTGAGTGGATTGCCTGAGCCCGCGGGTTCGAGACCCTCTTGGGCAACTTGGCGAGACCTCATCTCAACAATAAATCAAAAAATTAGCTGGACATGGTAGTGCACACCTGAAGTTCTAGCTACTTGGAAAGCTGAGTGGAAGGATCGCTGGAACCCAACAAGTCGAGGCTGCAGTGGTCGGGATTGTGCCACTGCACTCTAGTCTTGGTGACAGAGTGAGACTCCAACTCAAAAAAAATACGTATAATTTAATTTTTAAATAAAAGCATATCTTCAACATGTCGATGTGACTTGTCCAAATAATCTCATCTGACAAGAAATGCCAGAGGCAGTTGTGCCAAAAATAACTGGTTCTCAGGTAAATGTGTTCCAGGTCAGGGACTGTGTCTCTTTTCCTACTGGAATGTCATGATTTTAGAGTGTGCAAACCTTGACTGATACTCGTCTGTTTTCTTTTTTTTTTTAAGTTGGATTCTCACTATGTCACCCAAGTTACAGTGCAGTAGCATCCTCCATCCCCCGTAGCCTCAACCTGCTGTGCTTGGGTGATCCTTCCACTTCAACCTTTAAAGTAACTGGAACTACAAACCCACATACCAGCATACTCAGCTACATGTTTGATTTATTATAGAGATGAGGTCTTGTCAAACCTATGGGCTCAGACAATCAATCCTCTCACCTCTTTCTCCCAAAGTGTTGGGATTATAGGCACGAGTCACCATGCCTGGCCTTCATATATGTCTTATTCTACTTTAAAACTGTGTATTCCCTTGACTTTTCAGTCTTTTTTTTTTGAGTTGGAGTCTCACTCTGTCACCCAGAATGGAGTGCAGTGGCTGCTCCCGGCCATCGCAACCTCGACCTGCTGGGCTCCAGCAATCCTTCTGCCTCAGCCTTCCAGGTTGCTGGAACTACGGGCGCACGCTACCATGCCTGGCTAATTTTTGATTTATTGTAGAGATGAGGTCTCACCAAGTTGCCCAGACAGGTCTCGAACCCGCAGGCTCAGGCAACTCACTCACCTCGGCCTCCCAAGGAGCGGGATTACAGGCTGAGCCACCCAGCCCGGCTGATATTTCAGTCTTTATTTATGTTTAAGATGTGGGGTACAATTCAGGGCTATGTATACAAATGTCCATTGTGCAGTTACGCTTGTTGATGAGGTATGCCCCACACTCCCCCAGCAGTATTCCACTTTCAGCCTTTTTTTTAAAGTCACTATCACACTGTTTTACTTTCAAGTCCTTATTATGAATAATAACGTCTTTCAAACTTTTTATGGATTTCCAATTTAAATATCATTTGCAAAGCAATTTGTTTTCAACAGAACACAAACAGCTGTTGCATATCAGTATTAAACTCAATTAATAATCTGATTGGAGAATTATTGACTTAATGATACCATTTAATCTTTCTTACCAATCTTGTATTTTATTTTTTATTTCTACCATTTTTCATGTATTTCAGAAATATTTTACACTTTTTTATAATTTGATCTTTAAATGTAAATTTTTTTGTAAATGTCACAATATCTTTTTAATCTATTAACAATATTACATGTCTTTCTCATCGATTTTATTAATGTGATTAATTGTATTGATGATTCCCAGTGCTGAATCTCCTAAGCATCCCTGACATAAGGGAGGTTGATCATGGTGTAATGTTACAACATGCTGACACAGTGTTTCTACTGATTGCTTTTTTTTTTTTTTGAGTTGGAGTCTCACTCTGTCACCCAGACTGGAATGTAGTGACCAGTCCCGTCCATTTCAGCCTCGACCTGCTGGGCTCCAGCAATCCTTCCGTCTCAGCCTTTCAAGTAGCTGGAACTACAGGAGCATGCTACCATGCCCTGCTAATTTTTTGATTTATTGTAGACATGAGGCCTGGTCAAGTTACCCAAGTGGGTCTCGAACCCGCAGGCTCAGGCAATCCACTCACCTCAGCCTCTCAAAGCATGGGATTACAGGGTGAGCCACCTAGCCCGGCTGATATTTACATTTCTATTCAAATGTGATTTTTCTACAAAGAAGTGACTTGAAATCCTTAATATGGAATAGAAATTGTGCGTTGACATTTTCCTCATCCCAGGAGACTGGGTTTATGTGGTTTTCTCTTATGTTTTTTCTATTATTTTTATTTTAAAATGTAGGGTATGGCCGGACTTGGTGACTCAGCCTGTAATCCCAGCACTTTGGTAGGCTGAGGGTAGTGGATTGCCTAGGGCCGTGTGTTTGAGAACTACCTGGGCAACTTGGCGATACCTCATCTCTACAATAAATCAAAAATTAGCCAGGCATGATAGTACACACCTATAGTTCTGGCTACTTGGAAGATTGAGAGAGAAGGATCACGGGAGTCCAGCAGGGCGAGGCTGTGGTAGCCGGAAGTGTGCCACTGCAATGCACTCTGGACAACAGAGAGACACTCCAACTCAATAAAATAAAATAAAATAAAAGGTAGGGTACAATTCAGGGTTAGGTCATAAGCGATCATTATACATGTAAAGCTGGGGGACCCGTACTGATGTTATATCCCCCACAATGGCAGTGTCCCACTACTGTCAATCATTCTGTTATAGTATTCTGATAGTTGTTCAGGGTCCACTCATGAATGAGTACGTGTTGTACTCAGATCTTTATGAGATAAAACACTTGCGTGTATATATATATATATATATATATATATATATATATATATATATATATATATTTTAGTTGGAATCTCACTCTGTCACATAATGTATTAATAATTTTGTGGCCACCTCCTGTGTTATGTGAACTACAGACATGTGCTTCCACACCTGGCTAATTTTTAATGTATTGTAGAGACGAGGTCTTGCCAAATTGCCCGGGCTTGCCTTGAACCCGCAGGTTCATGCAATCCTCTCCTCTTGGCCTCCTAAAATGCTGGGATTACAGCATGAATTACTGAGCCCAACTTTTTTTTTTTTGGTATGAAATCTCACTGTTTCTCCTGACTGTAGAGCAATGGCATACTCATGGCCACTGCCGCCTCTACTGACTCATGAACCTTCCACTTCAGCCTTCCATGTAACTGGAACCACAACTGTGCACCACCATGCCTGGCCAATTTTTTTATTTATTGGAGAGACGAGGGCTCACCAAGTTGCTGTGGATGGTTTGGAAACTATATGCTTAGGAAATCCTGTCATCTCCTCCCAAAATGCTGGGATCGTGGGCATGAGCCACCTCACCCATCATGAAAGATTCTTAGTGATTATTATTATGGGTTGTCCTATTCTTACATCTTATGAGGTTTTCTTTTGATTTGCCAAAAGGTGGGAAAGGCTGCCAAATTGGTCTACAGTAAAATGTAATTTTAAAATATCTGAATGCTTCCTAAAAGCAGCCTATGAGAAATTTATCTATTGATGTCTTACCTGTGCTAGTTACCCTGCATTATTTTGACATTTCACGGTTACATTCACTGTTGTTTTAGTCTAAGATTTGTCTTCTCCCAAGATAGTAATTTATAGGAAATACATTTAAGTTGATTAGGTGAGTGGTTTCTTTGCAGTTTCCACACATTGCTGGTATTCAGGGGAAAAGACAGAAGTGATTCCTGTCCTCTGTGAAAGCATAAACTGTGGTTAGATAGACCGTTGTCATGGGAATGATGCAAGATTGCAACAAAGGAGAAAGTAGAAAGAAGTAAAGTTTAATAACCACCTTTCACAGATTGGAAAGGGGGCAGACAGAGGCAAGTGAGATGTGGAAGGGCCAAGTATTGGGTTTTTTAAAAGGCCTTGGGAAAGGTGGTTTAAGCCCACAGGACTGTCCAGGGCCATGGGTCTTGGATGTAGATTGTAGCCACATGAGTTTTATATTTTGCTGGTTGCCAGACATTAGCATCTCATGCCCTCAGGTGATGGGCTAGGGGTTGTCCAACAAGAGACGTGTGACATGTTTGAAATCCACAATCTTCTTGATCAAAAAGTAGTCTTATTATAATTTCTATGGCATCGGCCATCCAAGAAGTGTTCTTTGATTCCCCCTTGGCAAGGAACCTAGAAGTTTCCTATAGATTAGTATGTAAACCTTGAGTTGAAAGGTTGGGTTGTTGGGTTGCCCTGGTTTTGCATTTGATGGAGTTTTCTTGAGGGGAATGAGGTAGGCTGCCTCTTGACCTGCAGAAAAATGTAATCTTAAAATATCTTAATGCCTCCTAAAACCTGCCTATTGGAAATTAACTATGTCTAACCTGTGCTTGATTCAAAATGTGTGAGTCTAATGAAAAATGGCTATGCTGAGGCAACATGTGAACTAAGTTTATTCTAAGTGTCTTGGAGTCCCTACTTTCATTCTGGATTAAGTGCACTTGTGAAAGGAATACAAAAATACAAAATTATATAATATCTCACCAAGTGAGAAGGTGTAAGAACCCTCTCAGGCACACAGGAGAGCAAGTTAAGTGTTTTCTGAGAGTGTAGTCACCAAGCACTTCAGTTAGCAGGACTTCAAAAGGGGATATTCCATCATAGGATGGCCTGACTTGATACTTGATACAGGCTTGTCTGTGTGTCAGTGCCTCTCCTATCTGGGTTTATACCCTTTAACAAAACATGGATCCACTTAATTTAGCTCAGTTATTCACCATAAAATGTATTTTATCAATACAGTTTGAAAAGTATTTTAAAAATTTCAGTCAAGATATAGATAGATGTCTGGAAAAATTAAATATCTAAGGTTGGGTGAAGTGGCCCATGTCTATACTCCCAGCACTTTGGGAGGCTGAGAGAGAGGACAGAGCCCACAGGTACAAGACTGGCCCAAGCAACTTGGTGAGACCTCATTTCTACAATAAATCAGAAAAATTAGCCAGGATCCATCTGACAACTAGAATTATGCAATAAGATAATTTGTAACACAGAAATTGAAAGACGGTGGCACGCAGTGAGACTCAACATCCTTTAAGGCCAAGAGATTTATTAAAGCGGCGGCTACAGAAAGAAGGAAAAGGGTCTGTAACCGCGGGGTAGGGGAGGGAGAGTGAGAGAGAGTCCGCGAGAGAGGGCTGTATTTATCAGTTAGAGAGGGGGTGGCCAGTGTTGTGCTATGGCCTGACAAGGACTGGCCAGTGCCATGTTAGGGTCTTATTGGAGGGGGCTATGAGGTAGTATTCCTATAGGGAGATAATATTTGTGCATAGGTTTAAGTTTTGCACACGTGGGAAAAGCCGGAGTTTAGGGCCTTTGTAGTTTTTGTTTGGTTCTATGTAGTGTTTAGTGCCATCTCGGGAGACGACCTTCTGACTGTTCCCTGTGCCCTTCATTCCCACCTTTCTGTTTATTTGAGAGAGGGGCATCGTTATTCCTTCTGGCTGCATCCTGCTACATGTGGGCATTGTGGTGTGTGATGGGGGAAGGGCACAGAACCAGCCAGAACAGGGCCCAGAGATAGGCGCTGAAGGTGAAGATTTCTGAAGGCAAGAGTTCCATGAAAGTCCCTTGTAAATGTACAATGGCGACTTGTTCCGGCCACTCCTCCAGTGGGCACGAGGGCGGTAGTAACCAGCCGTCTTGGAGTAGACTGTGGAGGTAAATAGAGAACCTGGAAGAGAACATATCTAAAAGAAAAGTTAAGTGATGTTTAGAGATGAGGTGTTGACTCCTCTACTGGGACAGGTTGATAACTATTGAGTAATAGGAGGTTAAGGTTTTGATTTGAGAGTTCAATTAAGTGTTATTGGAGAAATTTAAAGATACATGGGGTTATTAAACAAAAAACACAAATTAAAATGACAGGGCTAGAAGTGGGGTCAGCCAGGTGACAAGAGGGTGTTGCAACCAGATGAAGGGAGAAGAGTCTGGCTGTTGGCAACGCTGTTTTAATTTATCACTTAGATGGTTGAGGACGTTTATATTTTCTTCTACTAGGCCAGTTTCGTTGATGTAATAACAGCATTCCTCTCAGAGAAAGAGGCAAGTGCCTCCCTTGTCGACCATTAGAAGATCTAAGGCTAGCCTATTTTATAAGGTGACCTGGGATAACGAGGTGATTTGGCATTGTAAGGAGGCTAGGGACGTTGCCGAGGCCTCTAATGCAAGTTGTAGTTTATTGGCTAGGTCTTGGGAAGAGGTAATGCTGTATGCTAGAGCCCCGCTGCCTAAACCTGCTGCTGCCGGAGCAGAGGCAAGAGAGACTCCTGTGATTACAGGAAGAAAGACTGCCCGTTTCTGGCGGGGATGGGGTGACACTATCAATGTTGCAGGTTTGTTTATCGTGTATTTTGTTGCAAATTCCCCTTGTGTGTATAGGGTTAATTGAGGCACCAGGGTGACCAGGACACATGATGACTTAAAGGTTTTAGTAAGGGTGCCGTTGCACCAGAAGAAGAAGCCAGGTGGGGCACAGGTAACGTTGACATGTGATGGTTGAGTTGGGGTTGTGAACAGGGGAATTCCTGATAGTGAGGGGAAATGAACAGTAGGATTTTGTGTGCAGGGCGTGGTAAGATTTCCTATGAATGGTAGTGCTGTGAATGGGGGGCAGCTGAGGGCTGCACATAGGAAGCAGTCAGAAAAGTTGCCTAGATGTGAGTAGTTGAGAAAGTGTGCTCTCTGTTGGACTACTGAGAGCCAGGAAAACGGAGTGGCTTTGGTTGTCTGTTTTATGGAGGTTTGTAATATTGCCTCTTGTTTGGTTATTACAGGGGCTAAGTTTGGGATACTTGGCTGAATTTGGACATAGGTGTGGTAAATTTTGATGGTTCCTACTGGGGTGGAGTCTTGGATTCCATTGTATACTTTGCCTACCACCTCCTTTTCCCACATGTTATCCCAGGGATGTTTGATGTTGAAGTAGAAGTGGTCTCTGCCTTGTGAAGTGAGAAGAAAAACATCTTTATCACCTTTAAACCTTTCTATCCTTATGGAGTGGATCATGCAAGAGATTTTGGGCATTCCCCCATAAATTTCAGGGTTTTGTTTACAATAATCTTGGGTTTGGTCAAAAAGAAAGCATATTTGAGGTACTTTGTGCCATGTTAAAGTAATTGAGCACATGGAAGAGAGAGACATGGGGATAGAAACTCAAGACTGGCAGCCATATGGCTGGCAGTCCGCTGTGGCCAGACATTGGGGATGTGAGTGGCCGTTAGAAGTCCAAAACTCTTCTACAAAGAATCTCCAGCGAAATGGTGGGGCGGGTGGAGTTGTTTCACCACTGAGGTGGGTTAAAATTAATAGGGGAAGGAGGGTTAGGGTGATGAACATAGTGCTGTAAGGAGTGAATGTTTATAAAAGACACTTAAAAAGAATGAAGCTAGTTATAATGAGGAGGTATGTAATAGCCAACAAAGCTTTGGCTGTGGATGGCCAATTTGTAGGTGTTGACTAAGTAAGTAATACAGTAAGGAGGATGGCAATTAAGCCAAGAAAGGAAAGAGACCAAGGGCTACAAGTTTCCTGTGCTAAATCCAGGATGTTTGTTTGGATTTGGATTTGGGTGGGTTGGGTGGCAAGTCAGGACAAGCGAAGTCTGAGTGGCTGTTCTGGAACCTTGGAGCAGGTGTACCTGTGG
>NW_007252729.1:356-4050 GCF_000164805.1 Carlito syrichta
CGGAGCCCAGCAGGTCAAGGCTGCGGTGGCTGGGAGCGGCCACTGCATTCCAGTCTGGGCGACAGAGTGAGACTCCAACTCAAAAACAAACAAAACAAAACATAAAAGAAATTGACAAATCAAATTTAGTAAAGTTTAATTGAGCAAATAATAATTTGCAAATTGGACAGTCCCCCAAACCAGAATAGGTTCAGAGACACTCAGGTACTGCCACATGGTCGAGGATTTATGGATAGAAAAAGGAAAATGACTTACAGAAAGTGGAAATGAAGTACAAAAACAGCCAGATGGGTTACAGTTCGACATTTGCCTTATTTGAACACAGCTCGCACAGTTGGCCGCTTGTCAGTGGTCCAAGTATGGCTTCTGTGATGAGCTGAGTCTCTGCTACTTGTACAAGAATGGGTTACAGTCTGTTTGCTCATCCAGATATGTCACAGTTTACTGTGGACAGAGAAAGCTTTGGGCCACACTTACAAGGAGGCAGCTTTAGGCTAAATGTAATGCCATTTACATAAAAGTTATTTTTAAATAAACAAAAAGATACTGTGAATGTAAAAGTTATTTTGAAATAAATAAAAAAAGGCCTGGTGTGGTGGCTCAAGCCTGTAATCCCAGCACTTTGGGAGGCCGAGGTGAGAGGATTGCCTGAGTCCACTGGTATGAGAACAGCCTGGGCTACTTGGAAAGACCTCATCCCTACAATAAATCAAACACACACACAAAATATTAGCCGGGTGTGGTAGTGCACGCCTGTAGTTCCGGCTCCTTGGAAGGCTGAGGTGGAAGAATCACCTGAGCCCAGCAGGTAGATACTGGGGTGGCCATGAGCATGCCACAGCACTCCAGCCTGGGCCATGGAGTGAGACTCCAACTCATAGATAGATAGATAGATAGATGCAGTGAAGGTTGACCAAAAGTTTTGATGATGATCTGTTTTTACAGAGGAGAAGAAATGGATATTTATTTGTTTTCATAATGACATGTATAAAATAGGACCAGTAAGGAGTAGATTATAAGACCTATTTTTAGCAGATACATTTTAGAAAAAAATGTTAGGAAAAGCTAACAATGAAATTGAACGTGTTAACCTCTGGTACCATAAGAGAATTCCATTGTTTGTGGTATGTTTTTTCTTGGCATTTGCCTTATCTGAACACAGCTTGAACAACCGGCCACCTGTCAGTGGTCCAGAGTCCTCCTCATGCGAAAAATGTACTTGTGTGTATAATGAAGTTTCATATATTTAGAACACATTCATAAGCATCATATTTATACTTGGAGATAATCTTACTGTCTTTCAGGAATCTGACTGAAGTGCTTGGTTTTGATGAAAGAAGTTCTATAGATTTGATCAGAAGTCAATGAGTCCAATCAATTCTTTCTTTTAAATTTAAAAATGAGGCAAAAAAAATTTCCAACACAAGAGTTAAATGAACTAAGATTTTGGAGCAATTTCTGAGTGGAGAAACACAGGAAAGCTAGGTTATCAGAGATCATAGAGGGTCATCTTGAGGGAGAAGGAACACTGTGGTTGAAAAGAGATAGTCATGATCTCAGAGTAATTGGGCTGCCATCTGAAATCACAATAAGTGAAAAAGCTTATATGGAAAGATCTTTTTCTTTCTCAGTGGATACCATGTTTTAAAAGTTGTGATAAGAATACAACATGAGATACATGAGATGACCCTTTCAACAAGTGTACAAACAGTATTCTTCATTATAGCCACAGTGTTGTGTGTAGCAGAGCTCCAGGACTCACTCATTTTGTATAACTGAAACCTTATCCCTGTTGAACAGCAACTCTTCATTTCCCACTTCTCCTAGTCCATGGTAACCAATCCACTCTGTGCTTCTATGAGTTTGACTAGTTTAGACTGCACCTGTAACTGGAATCATGCTGTATTTTTCCCTTTGTCCTTCTGTGTCTGGCTTATTTCACTTAGCATAACATTATCAAGGTTCATGTTGTCACATGTGGCAGAATTTCCTTCCATATAATAGTGTTTCATTGTAAGCTTGTACCACATTTTCTTTGTTCATTTATATGTCAATGGGTATAAAGGCTATTTGTACATCTTGACTATTGTGAATAATGCTGCAATGAACATGAGAGTTCAAATATGTCTTTGTGACACTGGTTTTATTTTTTTGAATACCCAGAAGTAGGATTGTTGGATCATATGATAGCTGTATTTTTTATTTTGTGAGGAACCTCCATACTCTTTTGTAAGGGGCTATGACATTTTGTATTTCTTCCAACCATGTTCAAAAGTTTCATTTTTTCCACTTTCCAACTCTTGTTATCATTTTATTATTGTTGTTGTTTTGATCATAGCCAACATAGCAGATGAGAGGTAGTAGATCATTATGGCTCTGATTTGCATTTCTCTGATGATTAATGATATTGAACAACTTTTTATATGTGTGTTGGTCATTTGGACATTTCATTGGAGAAACATAAGTTCAAGGCCTTTACAGCTTTTAAATCTGGTTATTTGTTTATTTTTTTGCTATTGGGTTGTAGGAGTTTCTTATATATTTTGGATGTTAATCCCTTATCAGCTATATGATTTGAAAATATGTTCTCCTATTCCATAGGTGGCCCTTCAATCTGTTGGTTGTTTCCTCTGCTGTCAGGAAGCTTGAATTCTTTGTTTTTATTCTCTAGATATCTTGTCATTATGACTCTTCTTAAATGATGTCATTTTTATATGTACAATAAAAACAATGGAAACTGTTAAAAAAAGAACAACAAAAAACTTCAGAGAGATGGGATTTTATACCACAGAGAAGAACAAAGTGGAAATAACATTACCCTAGGATTAATCAAAGGAAAACTGTTTATTCAGGTACAACTATCAGGCAAGTTGCTTGGAAATATGTTTGATGCATTGTCATTAACATCTTAAGAGTGTACGTGACCGGACTTGGTGGCTCAGCCTGTCATCCCAGCACTTTGGGAGGCCGAGGTGAGTGGATTGCCTGAGCCCGTGGGTTCCAGACAAACCTGGGCAACTGGCGAGACCTCATCTCTACAATAAATCAAAAATCTGCCAGGCATAGTGGCGCACACCTATAGATCCAGCTACTTGGAAAGCTGAGGCAGAAGGATGGCCAGAGCCCAGCAGGTCAAGGCTGTGGTGGTCCGGAGTATGCCACTTCCTCTCTAGTCTGGGCAACGGAGTGAGACTCCAACTCAAAAAAAAAAAAAAAAAAGAGTATACTTACTGCAGCTTTTAAGGGCTATATTTGTATATCTCTATTTTCTTTTGTTTTATATTTTGTTTATATTTTGACAATCTGAGCAATAAGTACATATTTTGATGCTTTTTATATGGCACCAATGTAACTGCATAGCTACATATTGTTCTCATTTAAGACAAAAGAATTTTTGTAAAATTTAGAGGTAGCAGCCGGGCTCGGTGGCTCAGCCTGTAATCCCGCACCTTTGGGAGGCTGAGGTGAGTGGATTGCCTGAGCCCACGGGTTCAAGACCCGCCTGGGCAGCGAGACCTCATCTCTACAATAAATCAAAAAATCAGCTGGGTGTGGTAGCGCCTGCCTGTAATTCCGGCTACTTGGAAGGTTGAGGAGGAAGGATCGCCAGAGCCCAGGAGGTCAAGGCTGCGGTGGCCGAGAGCGGCCACTGCACTCCAGTCTGGGCGACAGAGTGAGACTCCAACTCAAAAAA
>NW_007252729.1:4230-20827 GCF_000164805.1 Carlito syrichta
AAAAAAAAAAAAAAAAATTTAGAGGTAGCAATAATGAGCAAAGGCAATGTTTCAATAGAAACATAATAATGATATAAATGTTATGGAAATAAGTACAACAAGGTTGAAAGGACATTTTGTTCAAGCTTTCCATAAAGCCAACCCACTAATACTTGATATGGAAGTATATATTGTATATAAGCATGTGACTGTATTTATTGTGAGAAACACTAACCTTTCTTTTTTTTGAGTTGGAGTCTCACTCCGTCGCCCAGACTGGAGTGCAGTGGCATGCTCAAGGCACCGCAACCTCCAGCTGCTGGGCTCTGGTGATCTTTCCGCCTCAGTCTTCTAAGTAGTAGGAACTGCAGATTCCCGTTACCATGCCTGGCTATTTTTTATTTTATTGTAAAGATGAGATCTCTCCAAGTTGCCCAGGCTGGTCTCAAATCCATGGACTCAGGCAATTCACTCGCCTCGGCCTCCCAAAGTGCTGGGATTACAAGCTGAGCCACCAAGCTTGGCCACACTAACCTTTAAAATAAAAATTATGATTTTTGCACTTGCAACAATTGAGAGTTTGTTTTTCCTCCTTTTGCGGCAGTGTTTGACCACCCTTTTTTGATGACTGCATGACCCTCAGACTGGGCAACCTGCCGGATGGTCAGTACTACCATTCCATCCTCACTGAGCTCCTTAACATGGAAGTCAGCTTTACTGTCTGTCCACTCCATTTCCATGCAAAGGGGGAATCCAGTTGTGTGGATCTTTATTATAACATGTAAAAGTTACCTCTTAAATGTTACAGATTTTATGTCATATATTGCTCTGGGGCTCTGCAACCTGGCAAGGGCTCCTGAGAGGCCCAGACAAACTGCCACTGGGGTTGCAGCCTGCCTTGGCACCAGGCTTTTTATCAAGACACGGAATAACGATGTTTAATTGTCCCACAATTGAAAGAACATGCCCACAATTGTGCTTATATATTCTAGGCAAGTAAATACAACAGAAAAGAAGAAAAGGCAGTCTGAGTAGTCTGGGAGAAGGGCACTGTTTTCATTATTGTGTCCCCCAGGGCCCAGCAGAGAAGCTGAAAAATAGCTGGCATTAGACAAATTTCTGTTGAATTTAATTATCGTCAGATTCCTTTGCAAATGCTGAGGAGTGGAGAGGGTAGAGAACATAGAATTTTATGCACAGGAAAATAAAATAAAATACTCAGAGAAGGCTTGCCTGTTGAAACCCACTTAGATTTGAAAGTTCTTTAAGATGAATGTGGTTAAATTTTACCTAGGTGGACTTAAAAAAAAAAATCTAATTGTAGAGGTCTGTAAAAGGGCTTTGTAAGGTCTTTGAACTTGTTAATAAGATGAAAGTGTCACTCTGAGACTTTATGTATATTTTCATTTACTTTATTTGCTGAAAGATGTGTTCTCTTGTTCCATCCTCAAATTCAAAGTCCCTGTGACTTTCCTGAGGCTCAACTGTCACTGGGTCCTGCCTATTAGGTGAGAATGAGGTTTCTGTCACCTGTCAGCTTTGAACATGAAACAAAGCAGGATATTTACTGTCTGGTGAATTTCAACATGTTTCAGCGAGTCTCATTCTTATTCTTATTGATGAAAAGTACAAACTGAATCTGTCCCAGCCATAACACTCATTCTGTATGGAATTGCATAGGTGTTTGAAACAATTAAGATTTCTCTATGTGCTGGGCTTAGGTGGCTCAGACTGTAATCCCAGCATTTTGGGAGGCTGAGGTGAGTGGAATGCCTGAGCCTGCAGGTTCAAGACTAACCTGGACAATTGGTGAAAGCTCATCTCTCCAATAAGTCAAAGATTAGCCAGGCATGGGAGCTACTTGGAAGGCTGAGGCAGAAGGATCACCAGAGCTCAGCAGGTCGACACTCAGGTGGCCATGAGTGTGCCATTGCACTCCAGCCTGGGCGATGGATTGAGACTCTAACTCAAAAAAAAAATTTTATCTGTAGTCTCTCACAAACCTTACACACAAACAGACAGTTAATCATTTTGTAATAAATGGACGCCTCAGGTAATGAGATACTCAGAATCCCTACTTAGAGAAATTGAATTCCTATATTCTCTTAAAAAGAAACAGAGTGTCCTGGGCACATATGGAATATCTGAAAACATCCCTCAGTGTCATTTCCAAGCACACACCCAGCTCTGTCCCCATTATGGGTCATGATAAGCACCTTGTTGATGACAAGGTTGAACACACACCTTTCCCCTTTTGCCTAAACCTGCCGATGAGCCCAGATACAAATCCTCCAACTACCCATTCTTGTCTCATTATTAATTAGCTAAGATGAGAACTGTCTGTCCCTCTGAAACTAACAAGATCCAAAGATAAACATTTCTGTTGAGGTAAGACTCTCTGATTGTAAAACAATCTCAACTATAATTCATAGCACCAGCTACACAGTCACCACCCGCTGAGTTCCAGCATATTTTCTCTATTGCAAACAACCCTAATGAAATCATCTCCTCCACCATTTGGTTTATTTACTCTTTGACAGTTACTAGACTCTTTACTGGAGTCACAGCCCACGGAGCAAAGGAAATGAGTCTGAAGACTCTTGGTTATTTTGTGCTTTGTAGGAACTGTACTCAGTAAGCAACAGATTCACTCATCATGAAAGGTGACAGGCAAATGAAAAGAATCCTTGTTCTTTTGATGGCAGCTGATTTGGTTTTCAGCATAGCCTTACATCCTCTAAAGAGGATTCTTGGACTTCACACATGAACCACCACATATGCTACCTGTCTCCTTAAAGGAATCCACTTAACCTCTCGCAGCCTCAAGTATTCCATTTGTGAAATGGTAAATGTTAGACTTCTAATGTTAACTCGGTAGGTGACAGTCCATTTTCTTAGTAGGAATATCTTCCACACTCCCAATACACAAACACCCCTGCATCTGCCTGGAAAAGCTTTCATTGACTTGTTAGAAAAGAAGCTGAAATCCCATGTGACAATTTTGAATGACAATAGAAGAGCCTAGCATTCTGCTTTAGATGATGGAGGTGAGAAGCAAGTCTGCTAACTGCAGAGCTATCATTTGGCTGATCGAATTGCAAGTAGACCACCAGATCTGAGTGACTTGGGACAAAATAGAAGCATGTCTGAGGCAATGGAGGTATCAAAGAAAAGAGTCAGATCATAGGAACTGCATTCTCAAATTATAGTTCCTTTTTGGCTAGATATCTATTAACTATTATAAGAGTCAACATAAATCAAACATAAGGGGGAAAAAATCTCACACCATTTTCTCAGGGCATTTATTTTAGAAAATTTATAAATTAGGTATCCACTTCTTAAAGATGTATGAAATGTTTTAAAAAGAAAAATAAGTCACTTGCTGGTTTTACAACCTAGGAATGTGTTTCCCAAGGGTCTGAAACACATCTCTGAGATGAAATCACCACAAAGGATAATACCCCCATTTTCTCATTTTCATGGGAGAGTAGGAAGCTGAATTCATCTGGATGCTTGGATTCAAGTTGCAAAACACCTTCCTGTCATAAAGATATGGGAGTTTACTTTGCTACTGAAAATCCAGGGATTTGGTCTAGGTCCCATTGCTTGTAGCACAAAAATCCAATCACTAAAACAATGAGTATTGCCAGGACAGAAGGCGTTATTATATTATGGGTGATATCAGTGAGGAGAATGGGAGGTTGGTCTCAAATCCATCTCCCAACAGACTAAAAATTGGAGTGTTCATATAGCAAGGAAGGACTGCAGCTACATACAGGAAAACAGGAATTAGGGAGGGGTGAGGAAGTAACAATGGTGCGTGAGTGGTCTGACCTCTCATTGACTACATGCAGTGAGTGATCTAGTGAGTTTCAGTCCTTGTCTGAGGTCAGGTTTCCCAAGGAAAAAACTCACATAAGACAAATGTAAGTTTCACGTTTTAAGACCAGGGGGATACGTTTCTATGTTTATTTTAAAAACCCATAAATATCAGTTCTATGGGGAAATTGGGCCAGTTTCATTTTTTCCCTTTGGATAAATGTAATTAGTGAAAGAAAATGACTGTTTCAATAACCCAGTAGACTTGGGATGAATTATATGTAACAAATGGTGTCCACAAGTCCTCTTAAACAGAACTACTTATTGCCGGGCTTGGTGGCTCAGCCTGTAATTCCGCACCTTTGGGAGGCTGAGGTGAGTGGATTGCCTGAGTCTATGGGTTTGAGACAGGCCCGGGCAACTTGGTGAGACCTCATCTCTACAATAAATAAAAAAAAATCAGCCAGGCGTGATAGCACATGCCTGTAGTTCCAGCTACTTGGAAGCCTGAGGCGAAAGGATCACCGGAGCCCAGCAAGTTGAGGCTGTGGTGGCCAGGAGCTGCCACTGCACTTCAGTCTGGGTAACAGAGCGAGACTCCAACTCAAAAAAAAAAAGAACTACTTATTGATCTTGAAAACATGTATGTAAAGTTTGTATCTACTTGGCCACATAAAAAGATGAGATTACGCTCTATTCATCAACCTCTTTAGCAGATTTATTGTGATGTGTTGTGCAGTCTGGTTTAAAGTTTATTCAATGACATTTCTTCTGCTTTTGTAGAGAAGTTTCCTGGGTTGACAAAATATTTTGTTTTAAATTATTTTCCCAACACTTGAACAGTTGTTAGATTTGAGTCTATAAAGCAGGGTTAGCAAACTTTTTCTGTAAAGGCCCAGGTAGTGAGCATTCCAGGCTTTATGTGTCATATACAGTTTTAGTGGCATATTTTTTTTACAACCCTTTGTAAAGGTAAAAAAGCATTCCAAGCTTGTGGCCTTAATGAGCATTGAATTTGACCCTTGGATCCATAAGTTTCCAACTCCAAAGGGTCGGAGGAAGCTGTGAAACTCTGCTGTGAGGCCTGCATAGGTCATCATCAGAGTGAGATAGAAATTAAGCAAGACTATTTTCCTAACATAAAAAACAAAACTAGTTCCTCAGGACAGATAGCTGAGACAGTTTCTGTAGACTGGTGAATAGCCTAGTTTTTTTGTCTTCATAGCGGAAAGCAGGATGTGGCTAAGAAGCGGTTAGAGTCAGCTAGAACCAAGATGGCGACTAATCTGCCTGCTACCCGACCTTGCCCCTCACCATATGCTCATTATAATATATAAGCATGCTAAATGACACGTACTCCAGAGCCAGAGCACTTCCAACCTTGCCCATGTTTAGTAATAAACCAGACAGGCACCAATTCTTAGAAATCGCCACCTCTTTCCCAGGAAACTCATGAATATTCAATCCCTTCCTTAGCATATCATCAGGGGATGACTAGAAAAATGATATCTCAGTGATATACAACTGCTGGTCTTCATATAGACCAGCCTAGACTGCCCTGCTTAGGGAATATTCTACTCTCTGTCATTTCAATAAACTTACTTTCATTTTTCAACTGAATCCACAGTGATGTATGGAGGCTTACAGAGTAACCTTCTTTCTGTTCCTCTTTTCTTTTAGTAAACTTATTTCACCTTGCTTTGTTGGCTTGCTCTTGAATTCTTTTCTGGACAAAGCTAAGAATCTACTTGGCCTATCAGGCTGAATCCCAAATTTGGGCCCCCGTCCTTTGTCAAGAGAGTGATACCACCTTTCAGGGCAACAAATGGCACAGACCCAGTCCCTTGTTCACTTACTCAGACCCTAGAATTTGACTCTGCCTCTACCAGAGGGTAGCCTTGAAGAGAGACAGGGGGTATTCAAAGGTGATACATACAGTCAATTCTCATTATTCACAGTAGTTATGGCCTGTAAAGTTGTAAATACCAAATTAGTACAGGAGAAAGGGAAAGTGTCCCCTTCATCCCCTGCAGTTTTACACCTGAAGTGAGCCAACAAGAGACAGAAAAGCCGGGCTCAGTGGCTCAGCCTGTAATCCCGTACCTTTGGGAGGCCATACAGAGTGGATTGCCTGAGCCCGCGGGTTTGAGACCCGCCTGGGCAACTTTGCGAGACCTCATCTCTACAATAAAAATCAAAAAATTAGATGGGCTCGGTGGCTCAGCCTGTAATCCCGCGCCTTTGGGAGGCTGAGGTGAGTGGATTGCCTGAGCCTGTGGGTTAGAGACCCATCTGGGCAGCGAGACCTCATCTCTACAATAAATCAAAAAATCAGCCGGGTGTGGTAGTGCATGCCTGTAATTCCGGCTACTTGGAAGGCTGAGTCGGAAGGATCGCTGGAGCCCAGCAGGTCGAGGCTGCTGTGGCCAGGAGCGGCCTCTGCACTCCACCCTGGGTGACAGAGTGAGACACCAACTCAAAAAAAAAAAAAAAAATATTACCCGTGTGTGGTAGCTCACAACTGTAGTTCCAGCTAGTTGGAAGGCTGAGGCAGAAGGATCGCTGGAGCCCGGCAGGTAGAGGCTGCGGTGGCCGGTAGCGGCCACTGCACTCCAGTCTGGGTGACAGAGTGAGACTCCAACTGAAAAAAAACAAAAACAAGGAAAAAAGGCATGCAAATTTATTAATGTGTACGTGAACATGAAAGTCCCACAAATCTGAGACTAAAGAAGAGCCAGATGATTGAGGCTTAAATACCCTTTTTATAGGAGTCACGGAACAGGGAGACAGTATGCAGTTCTAGAAGAGTGGTAAAGGATTTTTAGAGGGAATGAGTGAGGCTAAAAATAATCACTTGGACTGAAACAAAGTTCCTCTGAGCCCTGAGAGAGATGGGGAGTAACTGTGGACAGAAGAGGACCAGAACTTCATGTGAACGAAAGTTGTCTCGATGCAGATCATGTGTCCCAGGTAATCTCTCAAAGCTGCCCATAGAGAACAGGTGAAAAGTCTGTGTGGACATGGTGATGACATTTCATATTTTCTTTTCTTTGGTGGTTAATTTTTCCTGGTTATTTTATAAGATCCCTAAGGAGAGAGTTTTAAGACCATGGCATTTCTTCTGGAGGACCTTCCCTCAATAAGATAAAGAAGCATAAGGGAAAGCCCTCCTGATGCTTCTGGAAAGAAAGAGGATCACAGGCATCCTGCAGGGAGGCATCCTGAGGCTTATTTCTGAGGCCTTTTAACTTAATTTAATTCAAAGCACTCAGCATGCCAAAGTGCTATATTTTGGGGTATCATTCTCAGTGCCCCAACATTAGCAAATGCTAACTGTTGCTCCAGGGAAAATATAAGAAGAGGTTTCTGCGAGCTTCTGGTTACATTTTCATCAAATGATCAATAGATAATCCTGTTTTATGTATGTTTCTATTTAAAGACACCTTATTTAATATATACTATTGATTCACTAACATTGAACTTACAGCCAATAACACTATAAGTCATGCCTGAATGAAGTTTATGTCACACATGTATTTTCTCCATAATGCGTGTGTCTAGTAGTCCTAAACTGTCTTGTGCTTAGGGATACTTGTCAGCACTTAGTACTACACCATTTCAAACCTCAAAATCACCAACAAAAGTACAAAAATGTGAAAAACATGGCACTAAATAGTTTGTGAAAAGGACACTTGTTTTCAATATGAGAGCTGAAATAAGACAGCCAAGCACAATTTTGATCAACTTTAGCTGTGTGTTGGGAAAGAACGATTTTTTGCTAGTCTGTGTATAACAACGAAGGAGCTACAAGTATGGATTTCGGGGGTTACAAATAAACTTTTAGCAAGAAGGTGAATCTGCAAATACATTTTAGCAAGAAGGTGAACTCACAGAATCCACATATAAAATTGTGTGAGGGTTTATTTGGATGTGAAACATGAAACCTATTTTTATTTCTTCACAACTATCTATGAACAATGAATTTACTTCCTAATGTGTTTATGTATATGGAGTGCATACTTTTTTTCCTTAGGTGCCTAGAAGTATTAATTAGAACTTCCATTTGGGTTTCATTGTCACCTGAGATTTCAGCTCCTCTTTGGGGTTACATCATGTAATTTTAAGAATTAAAAATAATCAAAATCTTTTCATGTTAATAGCCACTTGAGAACATCTTAGCAGTATGAATATCTCTGCATTTGTTTGTTTGTTTGGAGAAGTTGCTAGGTGTATTTAGGATGATTCCCCTTCTCTTCCCCAACTAAAATCATAAAATATCTTTCTTACCCAATTTAACTCCATATATGTGAGAATGGACCAAAGAGGAAGCCCTTTGCTACTATCACTGTGGCTGAATGATACTAAATTACTTCAGAGGGACAGGTTTGTTTAAAAGTTGATGGGGCTGAGGCAGAAGGATCGCCACAGCCCAGCAGGTTGAGGCTGTGGAGGCCGGGAGCAGCCACTGCACTCCAGTCTGGGTGACAGAGTGAGACTCCAACTCAAAAACAAAACAAACAAACCAAAAAAAAGTTGATGGAAATAAAGTGTATTTTTGCTGAGTAGAGAGAACCAATAAGTGAATGTTACAAAAAGGAAAAGTTAAAGTTAAAGATAATTTTGGTGTCTTATGAGAGATCTACAACATGTGATTACTATGCTATCTTAGCTTTGATTCAGATGTCCCTCGGAGCAAAATATTGCCAACACATCCTCCACTTAAAAAAAAAATGACCAACCTAATAAATACACTTACACTATTGATCTATGTCCTTCTAATGAATGAACAGATGAGAGCTGAAGCAATGACCATGCAGAAAAAAATACTAATGTGGCTGATTCATATGGTTTTCATTGCCTCTGTCAGGTAGTATTTGCTTAAAGAATATTTAGACTTAAATGACATAAGTAGGATTCTTAATTATACAAATCTCAATACATTTATACTATTAGAAGTATAAATCTCAATAGATGCATACTATACAATATAGATAGCTGTAGATCAGGAGAAAAAGGTAAAGCATAAAAATATGTGACAGTTTGTGTTGGGTTTATAGGATGGTTTACTTTTACAACCCCTAAGTAGTTATTACAACTCTTTAAAAACTGTATGTGCCTTTTGAATGCCTATTGCTTATATGCTGTTGAATGCAACATGATTCTGCCAAACTAAGAGTGATGGTTTTAGGAGGAGGGATCCAAGATGGCCACCATGGAGCAGCAGACAGAAGCCTCTCTTGTTCAGTGAGACAGAGAGTAGGGACCCAGTCACTGACAGATGGAGATACCTTGAGCAGCTTTGGATGAGTGAAGCACCCCACACCCAGCAAATGTGTCTTTGAACACACAGAGAACAGAAAGCGAGACAGACACTGAAGTCCAGGCATTGAATCCCCCACTATGTACCAGGCTCACACAAGAACTGCAGCCCTTCCCTGTGAACGAAAGGGGAAGAATGCTCCAGACATGTTTTGGGTTGGTTCCCCTCAGAGACACATGAGTCATGGGTCTCATGTAGAAGGAGTTCTGGTCAGGAACAAACTTGTGTTCAGACATCTGCCAAGAGAGCACCTTCTGCCAGATGAGCCCAGTGGCTGGCTCCCTGGCTAAGAAAGCTCACCTTCAGATTGAACTTGGATGGCACCACTACCAACAACTAAAAACCAACCTCCCTGCCACACCAGGAAGGATCACCAGCAAGCTCTGCACACCCACAAGATGGATCCCCTCCATGGCAGGGAACTCGCTGTCTTTTAAGTACTGAGCTCAGATGAACACGGTGGGAGCAACATGAAAGATACCCAAAGACTGTCCCAGTGGGACGGCTTCTATGGTACCAACCACAAACAGCAGATGGGGGGCGCATCCTCCCACCCACTGCACAGGTGCTTGCAAAAGCAGGATTCACAATGGGGAAGAAAATCTGAGCACAGAGAACTGTCACAGAGTGAAACACCAAACAGATGTGAACTATCCTCTCCCTCTCAGTGAGTGACTTATATGACAGAAAAGGGCCTAGAACAGAGTCAATGACTAATTTCAGAGCAATAAAACTAAAGAGGAAAGGAAGTGAGAGAGAGAAAAGGAAGCCTTGTCACAAATGAGGAAGAATCAACAGAAAACAGGGAGTCCTAAATGGGCAGCACCTGAAAAATCAACTATCGGAGCACAAACAATGGAAGCCAACCAAGATCTACCACAAATAACTGTCACAGAAATCAGAGATCAGATGGGTAAAATGAATAAAGAGAACCACAAAAAACTAGAAGTGAAACTCACTGAAGTTGTACAGGAAGTAAAAGAGAACTGGCCAATTTCAAGTCCCATTCTGAAATAACGGAAATGAACAATTACATTTTGGAAATCAAAAGCACAGTAACAAGCAGGTGAAGTGGCTCACGCCTATAATTCCAGCACTTTGGGAGACCGAGGTGAGAGGATTGCCTGATCCTGCAGGTTCGCGACCAGCCTGGACAACTTGGCAAGACTACGTCTCTACGATAAATCAAAAATCAATCAGGTGTGGTGGTGTGCACCTATAGTTCCAGCTACTTGGAAGGCTGAGACAGAAGGATCACCTGAGCCCAGCAGTTGGAGACTGTGGTGGCCATGAAGGTGCCACTGCACTTCACACTTCAGCCTGGGCAACAGATGAGATTCCAACAAAAAAAAAAAAACCAAAAACACAAACAACAACAAAAACAAGCATAGGGAGCAAGATCAATCAGGGAGAACAAAATCATCTCAGAGCTTGAAAACCAAAATATGGAGCTAACCCAGTCTGTCAAAAACATAGAAAAAAAGGCTCAGAGCAAAGCCTCCAAGAGATGTGGGGCTATGTCAAGAGGCCAGATCTATGCCTGATTGGTATCCCTGAAGCAGAAATGGAAACTGACAACACCATGGAACAATACCATGAGGTCACCCAAGAAAACTTTCCACAACTCATTAGAGAGGTGATTATTCAAGTACAAGAGGCTCAGAGAACTGCCACAAGGTATCACATGAGAAGACCTTCAGTAAGACACATATTAATCTGCCTCCACAAAGTAAGTATGAAAGAAAAAGTCCTAAAAGCAGCAAGAGAGAAAGGCCAAACCACCTACGGGGGAAGACCCATCAGAAATGCTCCATACTTACCTGCAGAAACACTACAAGCCAGAAGGGAGTGGAGTCCCATATTTAACATTCCTAAAGATAAGCAATTTCAGTCAAGAATTTCCTATTCTGCCAAGCTAAGCTTCATTTGCGAAGGAGAATTAAAATCCTTCTCAAATACCAATCCCTAAAATAATATGCGACTTCCAGACCAGCCATTCAGGATATGCTTAAGAAGGTGTTAAACACAGAAAAAAGAAAACGGTCATACCCAGCACAAAAGTACAAGCAAGCACAGAGTTAACAGTCATACAAAGTACTCAAAAATGAAAATATACACATACATAAATACAAAAGTAAAAAAGAAGCAAAACAACCCTTTTAGTGCCCTATGACAGGGATAAACCATCACATTTTAATAATTAATTTGAAAATGAATGAACTGAATGCCCACTGAAGAGGAAGATTGGAAAACTGGATAAAGAAGCATAATTCAACAGTCTGCTACCTCCAGGAAACTCATCTCACTGTAAAGAACACGCACAGGCTCAAAGTTAATGGCTGGAAAATTATCTTTCAGGAAAATAGAAAGCATATAAGAGCAGAAGTAGCTATTCTGATATCAGACAAGGAAAACTTCAAACCATCAAAACTTAAAAAAGACACTGTGTTATGATAAAATGTTCAATCCACTGGCAAGAGATATCCACATTAAACATACACACACCCAACTCAGGAGCACCATGATTTATAAATCAACTACTAAGTAAACTAAGAGAGGACACTCTCACAATCATTGTTGAAGACCTAAATACCCACTAATGGTCCTAGACAGATTATCAAGGAAAAAAAAAAAAA
Organism: Carlito syrichta; assembly: GCF_000164805.1. Taxonomy (NCBI): domain Eukaryota; kingdom Metazoa; phylum Chordata; class Mammalia; order Primates; family Tarsiidae; genus Carlito; species Carlito syrichta. Next base: position 15,985 of record NW_007252729.1, read on the forward strand.
AAAAAAAAAAAAATCGGGAACTTTAACTTAGCACTTGATCAAATGGATTGATTTAACAGACATCTACAGAACACTCCACCCAACAACTACAAAGTATACATTCTACTCATCAGCATGTGGAACATACTCTAAGATCAATCACATTCTCAGACTTAAATAAAACATCAACAAATTTAAAAAGATCTAAATAATACCATGTATCTTCTCAGATCACAGTGGAATAAAAATAAATATCACCACCACCAAGATCCTTCCCAAACAGACAAAGACATGAACACTAAACAACATGCTGCTGGGTCGACACAGAAATTAAAAGATCCCTGGAAACAAAGGAAAACAGTGGAAACAAAGGAAAACAGATACACCTTATCAGAATCTATGGGATACCAAGAAAGCACTATTAAAAGGAAAATTCATGGCATTGCACACATGCATCAAGAAAATAGAAAGATCACAAGTAAACAGTCTAACATCACACCTAAGGAAGATGGAAAGGCAATATAATCTAAATCCTAATAGCAGGAGAAAAGTCCAGATCACTAAGATAGCCGTGCAATTACAGAATATAGAAGACAAAAATATTATAGAAAAGATCAAAAAGACAAAAAGCTGTCTCTTTGACAGGTTAAATAAGATTGATGTTTCCTGGCCAGATTAACTAAAGAGAAAGAGAGAGAGAGAAAGTCTAAATAAACACAATTAGAAAAAAAAGATGAAGTCACAGCTGACCCTTTAGAAATTCAAAAGGTGCCGGGTTCGGTGGCTCAGCCTGCAATCCCACGCCTTTGGGAGGCTGAGGTGAGTGGATTGCCTGAGCCAGCGGGTTCGAGACCCGCCTGGGCAGCGAGACCTCATCTCTACAATAAATCAAAAAATCAGCTGGGTGTGGTAGCGCATGCCTATAATTCCAACTCCTCGGAAGGCTGAGGTGGAAGGATCGCTGGAGCCCAGCAGGTTGAGGCTGCGGTGGCCGGGAGCGGCCACTGCACTCCAGTGTGGGCGACTGAGTGAGACTCCAACTCAAAAAAAAAAAAAGAAAAAAAGAAATTCAAAAAGTGATCGGAGATCACCATAATCACTAGTATGCAAATAAACTAGAAAATCTAAAGGAAATGGAGGTCTTTCTGCCATCATACAAGTTTGAAACAAGAAGAAATTGAAACTCTCAACAGACCAATAACAATCTAGAATATTGATAATGACATAAGAACCACCTCACCAAAAAAAGACCTGGATCAGATGGCTTCTCAGTTGAATTCTACATGACATACAAAGAGGAGCTGATATCAATCTTATTGAATTTATTACAGGCAGCCAAGAATGATGAAATTCTCCCAACTAATTTCAAGAAGCTAACATCATACTGATACCCATACTTGGCAAAGACTCAAACAAGGAATGAAAATTATAGGCAAAGCTTCTTAATGAACAAACGTGTACAATTCTCAACAAGAGTCTAGCAAGTTGGAGCCAACAACACATCTCAAGTGTCATCCACCATGACCAGGTGGACTTCTTTCCTGGGATGCAGGGCTGGTTCAATATTTGCAAGACCATAAATGTCACTCAGCACATTAACAGATATAAAACCAAGAACCACATGATTATCTCATGAGATGCAGAAAAAGCGTTCAACAAAATCTAGCATCACTTCTTGATAAAAAACCCTTGAGTCCTAGACATAGAAGGAACATTCCTCAAAACAGTAAGAGCCATCTGTAATAAACCTGCAACCAACATTTTGCTCGATGGGCAGAAACTGGAAGCATTCTCCGTAAGAACTGAAACAAGAGGAGGATGTCCACACTCACCTCTCCTATTCAACATTGTGCTGGAATGCTAGATAGGGCAATCAGGCCTGAGAAGAAAATCAGGGGTATCCAAATAGGAAAAGAGGAAGTTAAGCTAGTCTTCTTTGCAGATGATATAATTTTATACCTAGAAAACCCTAGGGAGTCTGTCAAAAGCCTCCTCCCACTGATTAATGACTTTAGCAATGTCTCTGGTCACAAAATCAACATGCAAAAGACAGTTGCTTTTCTATACACCAGCAACAAGCAGGCAGAGAAGAAATAAATAGCACAATTCCAATCACAATTGTTACACACACAAAAATGAAATACCTTGGCATCCAATTCGCCAGAAAAGTGAAAGAAGTTTACAACTAGAACTACAAATGCTGCTCAAAGAAATCAAGGATGACACAAACAAATGGAAAGCATCCAAGGCTCATGGATTGGAATAATCAGTATTGTCAAGATGTCCATCCTACCCAAAGCAATCTAGAGTCTATGCAATACCCATCTAATTTCTGACATAATTTTTCACGGAACTGGAAATGGCAAAACAGAAATACATATGGAAATTAAAAAGGCATGAATGGCTAAATAATCCTCAGCCAAAAGGACAGAGAAGGAGGTGTCACACTTTCAGATTTTACACTGTATTCCAAGGCTACAGTAACCAAGACAGTTATATTGGTACAGCAATAGGCACATAGACCAATGGAACAGGACAGAGATTCTGGAAGTAAAAACATGGTTTCTCAAGCAACTCATCTTTGATAAAGTCACCAATAACAATCATTGGGGAAAGGAGACCATATTGAACAAATGGTGCTGGAAAACCTGGTTAACCACATGCAGAAGAATTATGTTGTACCCCTACCTGTCGCCATATACAAAAATCAACTCAAAATGGATTGAAGACCTAAGCATAAAACCTCAATCTATAAGAATCCTAAAAGAGAACATAGGAAACACCCTTATATGCATCAGAGTAAGAAATGAATTCTTGACCAAGTACCCAAAAGCAAATGTCATAAAAGCTAAGATAGGCAAGGGGGACCTCACAAACTAAAAGGCTTTTGTACAGCAAAAGGAACCATTAAGAGAGTAAAGGGACAACCTACAGAACTGAAAAATATATTTGCAAATTATATATCTGACAAAGGCCTAACATCCAGGATCCAAGAGGAACTCAAAATGAAAGGAAAACAACAAACAACCCCATTAAAAAGTGGGCAAAGGACATGAACAGATACTCCTCAAAAGACGACATACAAACAGCCAACAGACACATGGGGAAATGATCTGCCTCACTAATCATCAAAGAAATGCAAATCAATATTACAATGAGATACCACATAACTCCGGTAAGGGTGTCTATTATTAATAAGTCAAAAAACAACAGTTGCTGGCATGGCTGCAGAGAAAAGGGAATGGTTCTACACTTGGTGGAATGTAAGCTAGTTTAAACTCTTTGGAAAACAGTGTGGCAATTCCTAAAATAACCAAAAATTCCATATGATCCAGCAATCCCTCTCCTGGGAATGTACTCGGAGGAACATAAATCACTACTAAAAAGAAACCTGCACATGCATATTCATTGCTGCACTATTCACAAAAGCAAATACATGGAACCAGCCCTGCTGCCCATCAGAAGTGAACTGGATAAAGAAAATATAGTATATATATGCAATAGAGTATTATGCAGCCATAAAGAACATAACCATGGACTTCATAGCAACTTGGATGGAGTTAGAGACCATCGTACCAAGTGATCTATCCCAGAAATAAAGAACTGAATACCATATGTTCTCACTTATCCGTGGGTCCTGAATGCTAGTCACATGAGCACAAGGGTGGTATTGGCAGTCACGGGACACGGCTAGGGGAGGGAGGGAGGAGGGTGGAGGGTACGTGACAACACAAAGGGTACGTGACAACACAAAGGGTACGTAGTATACTGCCAGGGGGAGTGAGGGCCAGTTAGAAGCCCAAATTTCACCTGCATGCAGCCTACTTATGTAGTTGATCCTCACTTGTACCACACAAACATATAATAAAAAATAAATTTAAAGAAATGAAGATTGAGGTTTTTGTTGTTAAATGGTATAACCAAAATTATGGGGGGTTGGGAGAATGTGAAGGTGAACTCTGCCATGAAACTTAAGTGCAGTATACCTGGAATCCATCTTAGATAAAATATCTGTATATCACTAGCCATTGGTTAAGGAATAAAACATATTGACTAGTAGTGCTGCTTTGTAGCCATGAGTCCAAGATGTTTGGGAATAAGCTTAAACAGCTTGTCAACAGTGTTTATTGAGGGTTATAAGGTTTTCTCTGTAGGCTTCTTACCTGACAGTGAAAATATATCTAAACGAGACTTACAGAAGAAAAGTGGAGCTCATGCCTGGTCTTTATCCAGACTCCTTACAGAAAGGAGTCACACTTTTGGCTGTGATGTAGACATTTACATTAATGGTGCCACTGTATTGTATCCCTTTTCCTTAATCAGTTGTAGATATTTACAAAATGTCATTTTGACCTCTGTGAGCCTTCCTGACTCCTGTTTAATTGCCACTGTTAGCACCAGATTTTCTTAAATATGGCAAATTCTGTAGTTTTAGGCCTTGTGGCCAGTTCTCAGGGTATATCCTGTTTCTCTTTTTCATGAGCTACATGTCTATTAGGAATTATAATCCAGTTCTGTTCTTTTTTCATATTCAGTTTATTCAGTGCTCTCTTTTGTTCCTTCCCTTATTATCTGAGTTAGGAGCATTCTGAGTGGGCTTGTGGTTTCTGACCTATTTCTCTGGGGTTCATCAGCACACTGGTCTGTAATAATCTCCTCCAGTTTTTGGTCTAAAAATATGTGCTTATTTTAACAGGAAAATGATTATATTCTACCTGTTTTGTTATTATCTTCTATCAGAAACGATGTGCCTCTGCTTTGAGAACATCATGCTGTTGATCAACAGAAATCTTTTCCACATGTACTCCAAGGTATATAGTTCTCTCCTATAGAGATGTTGCTTTTGTAAAGTTTTCTATTAAAC
>NW_007252730.1:0-11920 GCF_000164805.1 Carlito syrichta
GCCAAGAAAAAGGCCCAGCTTGGTGTCTAGGCTGGCTCCCATGGAGATGGGGAATATCATGGAAGATAGGTTTAAGTACATCTTTTGTGGAAGAAAATGAGTGCATTCTGGGCTTGCAGAATCCGAGATGGGGTGAGAGTATGTCCCTGGAGCTCAGGGGAGAATCTAAGGTGTAGAGAAAGCTTAAGGAGTCATCCTCTTATGATGATGGCTGAGGTCACACAGGAAGAAGGTAGTCTAAAGAAGAGAAGGTTTCTGAAGAAAAGACCCTAGAACAGCAGCATGTAAGAGAAAGGGAGGAGGGAGAGCTATGAAGGGGACTGAGAGGGCTGGCTGGTGAGAAGGTAGGACAGAGCCACAACAGATGACAAGTGGGGAAGAATGGGACGATGGTGTATATGGCCAACAGTATTAGACGCTTCTAGAGTTTGTCAGTTAAAGCTAGTGGTTCTACTTGTGATGTAGCAACGAGAATACACTAGTGAAAACAGAGGTGTGACCAGGATAGAAACCAGATTGTATTTGGGCTGGTGACTTGGAAAACAAAACCCAGCCTACTGTTTCAAGAAACTTGACTTTTAAGGAAAGAAGAGAAATGATGTAGTAAGACATAGGTTCAGTCTCTTTTTATTGTTGGTTCGGCATAGAACATCACTTAAAAAAAATTTTTAATATAAAGATGTGGGATACATTTCAGGGTTAGGTATATAAACATTGATCATGCAGGTACCCTTGTTGATGAGGTATGGCCCTCCCTCCCCTGACAGTTTCCCACTACTGCCAATCCTTTCTTATAGTATGATAATTGTTCAAGTTCCACTTAGTGAGAACGTATGGTACTCTGTTCTTTGTTTCTGTGATAGATCACTGAGTATGATCAAATCTAAATCCATCCAAGTTGTGACAAAGTCTGTTTGTCTTTCTTTATGCCTGCATAATATTCCATTGTGTATATGTACCACTTTTTTTTTTTTTTTTAGTTAGAGTCTCATGCTGTCACCCAGACTGGAGTGCAGTGGATGCTCCTGGCCACTGCAACCTTGACCTGCTGGGCTCCAGCAATCCTTCCACCTCAGCCTTCCAAGTGGCTGGAACTACAGGTGTGCACTATCACACTGGCTAATTTTTTTTATTTATTGTAAAGATGAGGTCTCGCCAAGTTGTCCAGGTGGGTCTCAAACCAACGCGCTCAGGCTGTCCACTAATCTCAGCCCCCCAAAGCATGGGATTACAGGCTGAGCCACCAAGTCTGGTTTATGTACCACATTTTAAAAATCCAATCCGGTTTCGATGGGCAACATGGTTGGTAACATGTTCTTGCTATTGTGAATAAAGGTGCAACAAACATACGTGTGCAGGTATCTTTTTTTGTAGAATGATTTGAGTTCCTCTGGGAATATTCCCAATAGAGAAATTGCTGGGTTATATGGAAGGTCAATTTCTAGTTCTTTCAGGAATTCCACACCTTCTTCCAAAGAGGCTGCACCAATTTGCATTTCCACCAGCAGTGTAAAAGCATTCCTTTTCTCCCAAATCCTCACCAGCATCTGTTATTGTTTGTTATGGTAATGATGGCCATTCTTACTGGTGCCTTCCCTGGCAGCCTCCTTGATTTCTCTTTCTCCTCTCCACCCCCTCCCCATCCACATTTCTCCCTTCCTCCCAGACCATCTAGCAGTCAATTTTAAATGTCTCTCAAATCTGCCTTCTTCTTTCCATTTCCTAATAACCTCTAAATAAGCTTAGGAAATGACATGAAAACTGTAACATCCAAAAGAAAAATGTAGACAATAATTCATTGGAATGGGTAAGAAAGTTTTAAGCACAAATTAAAAAGCAGCAGTCTTAATCATATTGTCACAGATTCATGTTGCATAGAATGGAAATTGTTCACATGACAAAAACAAGCAAAATTTAAAAGATAATGACAACAGGAAACATGTTGAAACACATGACAAAAGGGTGACATGTATATTCTGTTAAACAATCTTACAATGCCAGTAAGGAAATTAATACAACCTTCATATAAAAGGTCAGAGACAGATTACTTTTTCAATTACTAATGGCCAGTAAACATGAAAAAAAGCATGCCACTCTATGGATAAAAATGCTAATTATAAAAATGAAATATCAATATCATTTGTTACCTAAAAAAGTAGCACAGGGTGAATGTAGAAATCGATTCATCTTTCCAGGAAGTCAGTTTGAGAACATGTTTAAGACTCATCAAAGCGGGCATATCCTCTGACTCAGGAATTCTAGGAAATCTCTCTTAAGAGCGATACACAAGAATGCGTGTTTTTAGTGCTGTTTATTTGACAGGAATACATGGAAACAATGACAACAACAGGAATAAGTTACAGTTTATTCCTTTGTTTTTGTTTTTGTTTTTTGAGTTGGAGTCTCACTCTGTCACCCAGATTGGAGTGCAGTGGCCGCTCCCGGCCACCGCAGCATCGACCCGCTGGGCTCTGGTGATCCTTCTGCCTCAGCCTTCCAAGTAGCTGTAACTACAGGCACGCACTACTATGCCCAGCTAATTTTTATTGATTTATCGTAGAGATGAGGTCTCACCAAGTTGCCCAGGCGGGTCTCGAATCCACAGGCTCAGGCAATCCACTCACCTCAGTCTCCCAAAGGCGCGGGATTACAGGTTGAGCTATCGAGCCCGGCAGTTTATTCCTTTGATAATTGTTAGGTATTTATCAAAATTATTAAAAGAGTAGTTGACAGCATTGTAATATTTCTATAGACATAATGTTAAATGTAAAAGTAAATGAAAATTTATATAGGTGTTTTATTTGCCCAATTTTGTGAAAAGAAAAAAAACTCCAGACTAGTATCTGTTTCCATATGTCTGGCACATTTTGGTTCATTGCTCTCATGATAAAAATGAAATGGCATTATACTGAGGAGTTCAGATTATTTGATTTTTCTCATCAATGATATTGAGGCTAACATACTAGCATGCAATTGATATTACCATTGGGCTCACTGCCTACTTTGTATCCTTTTTTTGGAATTAGCTTTATGATGGGTGGCCATCATTCTTTTGGAAATATTTTTGAATGGGAGCCAGACAGAGAAAAAATATCCACGTATCATCTCTCTGGGTAATGACAAGTTCCCCAGTTTCTCATGTAATCCTTAATATTTTTTCAGTGAAACGTAGCATCCCTTGAAAATAGTGCTTTTATACCAAACCCTCCTTGTCTTTCACAGTATTCTTGGTCTCCTCTAGTTAACATTTTGCTGCATCCTTTTGGTGATCCTCCAAGACACTTGTCCATCCCCCTTACTCAAGACTGACTGAACTGCCAGTTGGCTGGGAAAAATGAACTCTGCTGGAATGTTTGAAAGAAAATGTGTTCAAAAGAAAGTTTGTGATTTAAAGTTTGAGTTGAAAGCAAGAGTTTGAAACAATTTAAACTCCATTCATTCCAGTGTCCCAGAGCCTGAGGTGTAAGGATTGCTTGAGGTCAGGAGTTTGAGACCAGCTTGGGCAACATAGTGAGTCCTTGTCTCTAAAAATATATTTTTTAATTTTTTGAAGAAATTATTTAAAAGAATATATGGATTCCACAATAATCTCAATTTTTAAATAGCATATACTCAGAAAGGTCCCACCAATGCCCTGTCTAAAGTACCTCCTCACCCCCAGAGTTTCCTTCTGTCTTATCATCCTCTTAGCCATTGACATGTCTACAGGTGTCTTGTTTATTATTTAGTGTCTTTTCCCCCAACGTGATGCAGGCCTTGTGAGAGCAAGGCCCGGGTCTGACTTGTTCACTCCTGCAAGCCCAGTGCCTAGAACCATGCCTGGCATTAAGAAGGTACTCAAAAAATAATTTAAGTGAATGGTTCACCCCCAGGCATCACTGTTGGCAGCAACTTCTTGGACAGAGGATGATATTTTTGCTTGTTTATCTTGTATATATAGATTTAGTCACAAAAACTGCTAGACTGCATGGTTGCCCTTTATAATTTGTCATTCTAATTTGTTGACCAAGAAATGATGTCAGTTTTGCATTGAGTCAATTTCAGAAATGGACACTGATATTATGTGCTACTGTCCTACCATTCTACTTAGTGTTCTTTCCACGATGTTTTTTTTTTCTTAATAAACTGGGGATGCTTTTTTGTCCCTCATAATTTTCAAGGTGACTAAAGATGACATATATATTTGCTAGCAAAATTTTATAGACTGAATAGACAAAGGAGTAGAATTGACTTTCTGGAGTAAATCATTTATTTCTTTAAAAAGTTACAGTGATTTCTAGGATTTGGTACCTTTAAACTGTTTTTTAGAACCTAAGGAGTTGTAGTTTTCATTCAATGCAATGATCCTTGAAATCTGGTTGTATCCTTGAATAAAATTATAATAGACTTAAAATACTTTGTTTTCTTATTGATGTGAAATTATTTATGGCAGTTCAAGATATATCTTTTTGAAATAAACAACCTTGTCTGAAAAATTGTCATACTATAATAATTTTTTTTAAACCTTTGTACATGAAAGACAGCAGAAAATATATCTAAGACCTGGCAAGTCCTCCTGGCCACCTTGCTCTACATTTTGGGTGAATACGAAGAAGCACATTAAATTTGCCAAGAATTGTTAGCAGTCTATTTTCAGCATGGTAGTCACAATCAGTAACATACTGGTCTGCCGCTTGAAAGTACAACTAACTCTCTCAGTAGATTTGTCATGCCCGTGGCAGACCGTGAAGTTGATGATATTGATAGCTCATTTTAGTTTGGTAATTCAGGGTAATTAAATTTATAGATCAAATTAGTTTGTGTTTTGTTATACAGGCCATCATCTCTTTTCATGAATGAATTCACAGCTCACCAGAACATGGTCGAGTCTAATAGATACTAAAATAGAGATTCACGACTACTAATAAATTTTCTGCTCAATTTGAATGTAAACACGTCTGAAAATTAAGACAAATTACAATCAGAAATTATCGCAAAAAACAAGCTGTTGAAAATGAACACTGTAAGCAGAAATCATCTAGTTCCTAAGTGTTTTGAGTTTTCAAATCTATCAATATTAATGTTTATGTTCAAGATGTCATTTTAATTTGCAGAAGTGTCTGAAAATTTGCATTTGATTAAGGAGTGTTGAATGTTTAATTATTTACTTTCAAGTTTAAGTTAAAGAAGGGACTTTATTTTTGCTTTGTTATCCCTTTGAAGAGACATGTTTTGTTTTAATCCTTTGGAATATCTGGTAATGATATTTACTGTTTAAGATAGTCTTACATTTCAGATGGCACAAAGAATATGCTTGTCTTCATCAAAATTATTAGCCAAAAGAGGTAAAATTCCTGACTTTTAGTAGAGAGGGATCTAAATATTTATGTTTCAAAAGTTCCTATGGTGACTGACATTTCAGAACCCACATTTATATAATTTATAATTATAATCGTGCCATTGTGTACAAAATCCTGATAATTTCTGGTCTTGATAGGATTCATTTGCTCTTTTAATCACCACTCTTCTGGGATTCTTTCCAGGATCTGTATTGTAGGTACTTTCATAAAGAGTAAGACAGGGTCTTGGTGTTCCTTGAGATGGCTTGTGTTCTCAAATGCTCTGACACCACATATGCAATTTTTCTCCTTGTCCTGACAGTCTTTATTTTTGATGCCAATGGTTAACTCTAGTTTATGTTAGCAGTAAAAGGAATTGAAACTCAGTCATAACTTTTCAGTTCACTACCAAAGACTCTCTTGCCTCTGTACCCTTACACTAAATTTATGCTTTATTTTTTAACCATAAGCTTTTCTGGGTACAGATTTCTATGTAAGTGTGCATAGCAGACCCACTTGAATGTATTTTGGGAGTAATCATCTAACACCACATAATCCTGTGTTTTATTAAAACCCGTTTTTCTTGTGGCAGTTCCAGAGACATAGTTTAGGGAAATTAAAATAATGAGTTACTGCATACATGTTGATAAAGTAGTCTTCTAATATGATGGAATGTCTAATTATAGATGCAGTATCAATTTGCCTAATAAATTAAATGCAATATCCATTTTAATAAAACTCATGTACTTTGCAAAAATGGAACCTTGATTAATCTATATTTATACTAAGTCATGACAGCCAGAGTGGCATTGGTAAAGCTAAGTCCTCAGTAATGAGCCTGCTACATGAATGTCCTTGTATCTATTCCAAGAATAACAGTATCCTTTCTCCCCCCTTCTCTTCCTTTCTACTTCCCTTCTTTCTTCCCTCTACTTCTTCCTTTTTCTTTGCCTGTCCTGATATTGTTCTCCATGCCAGTCTTGGTGAGCATGTGGTTCATTGCAGCAAAATGTTGTTCTCTTGCCATGGACAAACTAAACATTATTTTGGGTAGCTTGTACTTGTGAAAGCTTTCTTCATCTTAGTAGGAAAGAAATAGACCCGTCTTGTAATATTGGATAGAAATGAAGGAATGAATTTGGATGTAGGCAAATCTTTTTTTCCCTCGCGGTTCATTAAAAATAATTGTATTAATATTATTTTAAAAGCATTTTTAAAGTGGATTTTCTATCAGTATGGAGGATGCCTCTTTGCGTGTGTGTGTGTGTGTGTGTGTGTGTGTGTGTGTAAAGGAGGTTGATTCTCCTTACATTGCTTTTTTTTTGAGTTGGAGTCTCATTCTGTTGCTCACTCTGTTGCCCGGCCACCGCAGCCTCCACCTGCTGGGCTCAGGCGATCCTTCCACCTCAGCCTTCCAAGTAGCCAGAATTACAGGCATGCGCTACCACGCCTGGCTGATTTTTTGATTTATTGTAGAGATGAGGTCTCGCTGCCCAGGCAGGTCTCGAACCCGTGGGTTCAGGCAATCCACTCACTTCAACCTCCCAAAGGCTTGGGATCACAGGCTGAGTCACCGAAGCCGGCTTACATTGCTTTTTTAACCTAAAGAATATATGAATTAGCTTTTGCTGATGTTTTTGCCTATGCTGTTAATTTCTTCCTAGGATATCATAGCTAGCATAGGCTTCTGAGAGGATAATGAGGGGTCAGTATGACACATTATTTAAAAAGACGTTTTTCCATCTGAAATAAAAAAAAAACTGGAGGTCTATGAAATGTTTAAAAATAGTTTTTCCTTGGAGTAAGTCCAATTTCAACATTTTCCTTTAGAATAAATGTCCTTAAAAAAAAGTCTTATTTTGAAATGTTGGTTATGATATTTGGAGAGATTTGCTAGAATCGCTTCACTTAAAAGTTCAAAACTTAAAAGTTCATTTTATATGACTTTTCTCACTACTTGCCTTGACAGTCAACATTGGGACAAAATATTATTTACTTATTGATGAAGAAGCATTTAGTTAATAATATAAAGCAGCGTAATCTCTAGCTCCATCATCGTTTTATCTCAATTGAAAAGATTTCTTTGTCTCACTTGCTAACTGCTAATAAATTATTTTCCTCAGGGACAAACTCTTGGTCTTCAAATAATGTTTTTTTAAGAGGATAGAATTCCATGTTATGTGCACATGAATGCTTCTCTTGAGTTGGGGGAGGACAGGTGGGAGCATCAGGTCACTACTAGTTTGTTGACAGTCTTCGGATTTACAACTATGAAACTAGTAGTGTAGCATTTTTCAATTGTTAAGTATTTCATTGATAAAATCGAAGGTCTTTTATTATTAGTTTTGGTGACAATAAACTTTTATGCAATCACCTAGAATGTTTACCTTTTCATGGTATGTGCCAGTCAAGCATTTTAAGTGATTTTATTATATTTGCTTTGGTTTTCATGAGGCTTTGGGTATCTCAATGTCAAATAGACCTGAGATTTGCATTTGTGTACTTTCATCTGTAGAAGAAATGTTCAAAAATATACAGTAAGCGACCATAACTTTTCAGCTTCCTTGTCAGGCTAAAGAGATGTGAACTGGTAAAGAGTAGGAAAAATTGACCCATTTCTGCTGGTCCAATTATTAAAAACTTTGTTTCCATTTCCACCAAGCTCCTAAATTCTTATTTATTTGCCGAAGTAGGAAGTTTGTCACAGAATCAGAGAGTCTGAGCTCATAGTAGAAAAAGAGCGACCAACTACTTTATCTTCCAAATTGGGAAAGCAGTCATAAACTGAGGTTGTTCCATATAAACCAGAATGTAAACTGACTGCTTATGCTACTTTATGGGAATATCTCAACCACTATCTTGTACAATTACATTTTAAGTAAAGGACTAGTGACAATGAAGTTAGGACTGTGTAGCAGTTTCTGGAAATCAAATTTAGATGTCTTCATGTCCAAGAACTTTAAAAAGTCAAGAATATAAATGCTATTATTTTATTTGGTGATCGTTTCTTTTCAATGTAACATTGAAGAAAAAATTAAGATGAGTTTTTGTTTCTTTTTGTTTTGTTTTGTTTTTGCCAATGGCTGCTGCTGCTTGTTTGCTTGTGTAATTTATTTTTAATTAGCGATATACTACTTGGGAGTCATTGAGTGACTTGCTATTTGTTGTGTTGGAAATGAAATAATCCTTAATAGTTTTAAAACACCGATAATCCCTAAATGTATTCAAACTAATTTAAAAGTTTTTTCTCCCAATTTTTGATGTTTAGTTGGTGTTATGCATAAAATGAAAAGGAAAAGATAATTATATTACTTAATATGTCGTGTACTTTTACCTGCTTCAGTGAGTGAAAAAATGACTCATTTATTAATAACAACTTTTAATTTTCACAAGTTCGGTCTTTTGAAATAATTGCTAAAGGGGCAAATTGCATTGTTCTTTAATCACAAATTGAGGGACACTAGGGAGATTTGTTAATCGTTTCATTTTATTCTTCCAGTAAACTTTATTTTTATTACATTAAATTATATTATTAAGCCCCAAGGTATCCATACATTTTGTTTAATGACATACCAAAATACTATTCATCAACTTAGGGGTTTATGCTTTTGAAAAATGCCTCGAGAAAAACCCACTTAGCAAGAGCAAGATCTCATGGAAAATAGAGATTTAGAAGCAAATAAATATGACTTTAAATATGTGTTTAAAATAAGATAAATAAGGATACTACTTCCAGAAGAAACTAGAATAATGAGTACTTGCCTTCTGTGTGGATGCCCCTCCCCAGAATATCTTCAGTTCATAAAATACTGCCTTGGTGTTTGACTGCCTAAGGCTGAAACTCCCAGAAGTGTTATGTTATACACTTCATACTTTCTCTTAAGGTCTTTAAACTAACTTTTATTATATTACAAGTTTATATGCATATATGCGTGAGTTTGTGTGTGTATTTTTTTCCCTTAAATAATTGTGACAATGCAGTCTTTTCACAAATTACCCTGAGACTTAAGGACATTATTTTCATTGCCTGGTCTTTGTTCACATATGGAATGGCTGAGAAACGTTTAGTACTGGGAAGCTTAGGAGCAGGTATAGAGGTGTAGGGAGAATTCATAGCTAAGTGTTCTTTTGCTCAAGGGGACAGAACATATCTTTAAGTAGATCTCAGCATTTTAAAATTCTAGTAAAAAAGTGAAAAGCTGTTTTCTCGAAACAGTGATGGGCTAACCCTCTATTGCTAAGTATTGAAAAGCAAATCCATTTATTTCCATAGCTTTCCAATTTCTTTTGGTGGGAAGGGGAAGTTTCTTTGTATTGTTCTTCTTAAGGTTCTGGCAAGCAATTTTAAACAATATGGTTGCATATAAAATTTTATTGCAGAGTCTAAAATTTAAGCAAAAACCAGCCACCTTTTAACTGGTTTTGTGAGTACTTTCAGGGTTAAATATAGTATAATGTTGACTCTCTTCTTTGAAAAAGTTAGGCCACCAAGTGTATCAGAAGGTGAAGTATAATAATTATTAAATTGTTCTGATTACCTGCTGAAAGATTAAAGAATGGACAAACTAGAGATAATAGTAAATTTTGTAAAATGCTGAGCATTTATGATCGTAAGTGATAAATAGCTAATTTGTCACTTGGTATAGTTGGTCAGTTTACATAGCATCTTGACTTGCTATAGTAGAAAATTTAATTTAATATTTTTAGGGATAAAAATATCTCACATGTTACTAGTATTTAGAGACAATTTTTAGGTTATTCAGAGAAAGCTTTGGATGTCAAATGACTATGATCAGTGGGGACTCTTGCTTTACACTGTATTTCTATTTGATTTTTGAGATATTTATGTTTATATAAAGTCACTTCAAAAAAATTATTTGGAGAAAGTTATTTTTCAAATTTATCTAATTAGTTTCAAAGGAAATGTTAGCAGATGTTTGTTTTTAAGTAGAGGGATTATTTCTCAATTTAAAAAAATTTCCTTTTGTGTACTTTATGTCTCCATTTGGCTGTCTGATAAGTATCTTTTTAAAAAAGATCCAAACCTATTACTATTTTCCCAGTGTTCAACCTCACTTAATAGTTCAAGTCAGGGAGGTCTCATTAACGCCTCTTTTTCCTGTATACCCTGCATTCAATCTACCAGCCCAAGCTTTACTTAAAAAATATAACCAAAACTAACTGGGCATGGTGGCTTATGCCTGTAATTCCAGAATTTTGGGAGGCAGAAGTGAGAGGATTGCCTGAGCCCAGGGATTCGTGACCAGCCTGGGCATCTTGGCGAGACCTTGTCTCTACAATAAGTCAAAAGAATTAGCTGAGTGTGGTGGTCTGTGCCTGTATTTTCAGCTACTTGAAGGCTGAGGCAGAAAGATCACCTGAGTCCAGTAGGTCAAGGTTGTGGTGGCTGTGAGTGTGCCACTGCACTCCAGCCTGAATGACAGAGTGAGACACCAACAAAAAAAAGTGTATATAAATATATATTTCTTATATTTATTTTATTTTACATATATTATATGTATATTTATTATATATATAGTGTGTATATATCTCTCTAATCTGATTACTTCACTTACTACCTCTATCTCCTAAGTCAAAATCCCCAACTTTCTTCCCTAAACTATTAGATTTTTTTCTCACGTGTTTCCTGGAAAGTAACTGGAATGGCTTTTTAGAAATGTGAGTTAGGTCATGGCATTTCCTTGTTTTAGCAGAGTATCCCATCATCCTCATGATGAAAGCTTAACTCCTTACCATAGCCTGGATAGCTCTCTCTCTTAGTCTTCTTTTCTTTGCTTTGGTTTGCTTCTCTCTTTTCTTTTCTTTTTCTTTTTCTTTTTTTGAGTTGGAGTCTCACTCTGTCATCAGTGGCTGCTCCCGGCCACCGCAGCATAGACCTGCTGGGCTCCAGTGATTCTTCCTTCTCAGCCTTCCAAGTATCTGGAACTACAGGTTCACGTTACCATGCACGGCTCATTTTTTATTTATTGTAGAGATGAGGTCTCACCAAGTTGCCCAGGCGGGTCTCGAACCCGCGGGCTCAGGCAATCCACTCACCTCAGCCTCCCAAAGGCACGGGATTACAGGCTGAGCCACCAAGCCTGGCTCCTTTTCTTTTTCAATACACCAAAATCTATTTTACTTCTATATACTAGCTATAAGCAATATGAAAGTAAAATTAAGAAGACAATTCTGTGTAAAAAATAATAAACAGTAATACTATACTTAAGACCATATTTAACCAAAGTGTAAGATTTGGATGTGGAAAATTACAAAAGTTGCTGAAATTAATTCAAGACAGCCAAAATAAATGTAGAGACATCTTATGTTCATGTAGAAGACGTAATCATTTTTTAGATGGCAGCACAACACAGAACAATCTACAAAATCATTGTGATTTTTATGAAAATCTCAACATCCTTTTGGCAGAAGTGGGCAAGCCAGTCCTAACACTTATGTGAAATTTTAAGGAGTTCCAAGTGGCCAAATCAGTCATGGCTAAAGAAAAGCCAACTTGGAGGCTCGTATTTCTCAATTTCAAATCTGACTGCAAATTACGAGAAAACTGCATGATGCTAGCACAAAGATATACATAGAGATCA
>NW_007252731.1:0-5499 GCF_000164805.1 Carlito syrichta
CTATAAGAAAGTGATTGGCAGTAGTGGAAAACTGTCGGGGGGGTGGGACTGGCAGTTGAGGGAAACTGCTAGGGGAGGGAGGGGCATACAGCATCAACAAGGGGAACTGCATGATCAATGTTTGTATACCTAACCCTGAATTGTACCCCACATCTTTATAATAAATAAATAAATTAAAAAAAATTAGCTGGATGTGGTAGCGCGTGCCTGTAGTTCCAGTTATTTGTAAGGCTGAGGCAGAAGGATGCCTGAGCCCAGCAGGCTGATGCTGGGATGACCATGAGTGTGCCACTGCACTCCAGCCTGGACGATGGAATGAGACTCCAACTCAAAACAAAAACAAAAACAAAAGAAAGAAACAAACCTCACAAACTTCACAACTGGGCAAGTCCTGGTTGTTTAGTGTTAGTCCTAGTCTCAGCCCTGGTTTGGAGGCAACAAGCACACTTGTTGAATTATTGTTCCTCTTGGATTTCACTGGTGCTTATGAATTGAGAGAGAAGCCATGTTCTCTGACGGTCAGCGGGCAGGCATCTATACTTCAACATTGACCTTATTAGAAGCAGAGAATGTAAGGATGGTGAAAACAATTATAAACTGATGTTTATGTTGAATGAAATATCTTGAGGTTTTTAACCAATATTACTTACTTAAATGTTTGTGATCCTTTACTATTACTGAAAAGCCCTCTACTTGGGGCTTGAAATCTTCTCGAACTTTATTGCTGAAACAAAAGTTCTGTCATTGGGGGCTACCATTAGTGACAAAAACTTTTGTTCTTTAGGGAGGACTTACCAACTGCTGAAAAGACCAGCTGATCTAGGATCGGGCGTGATTGCAAATAATATGTTTCAAGAGATAACTGTTGAATATGTTACTAAATATTAGTAATGATAGCAGATCACTGAGTCTTTATTATGTGCCATATCCAGTGCAGAATAACTTTATATTCATTATCTCTTTTTATTCTCACAATCCTTCTGCATAGTTTTATTGCACCCTTTTTAAATAGATGGTGAAGATGAGGCTAAGAGAAGACAAAGAGAGAGAGTGTATGTATGTACTCTATGTACTGATTATATTTTATAACGTCATTTAGTTAGGTAGGTACCATTACCCTCCATTTTTACAGGCAAGGAAACAGACTGCAGAAGACTCAAGGAAAGAACACTTACTCAATACTTACAGAATATACAGTCAGGCATTCCATTAAGTGCATTTCTGACATTGATAGTTTGATTTCATAGCCTCGTAACAACCCTGTTAGATAGGTGTCATTATCCCTACATCACAAATGTGAAAACTGAGGCATTGAGACATTAAGTAATTGGCCCAAATTCACACACCAGGGTACCAAAAAATGTATACACATTTTAAGAGATGTCATCTATGTATTACTTTTAGTTCACCGTAATCAGCTGTCTGGATGTGAATGGTAACCACTTTGAGCACCTCTTGTCATTGCAGAAGTTAAACGTGACTTTATTCAT
Organism: Carlito syrichta; assembly: GCF_000164805.1. NCBI lineage: Eukaryota > Metazoa > Chordata > Mammalia > Primates > Tarsiidae > Carlito > Carlito syrichta. Next base: position 1,491 of record NW_007252731.1, read on the forward strand.
CTTTTGACATTGGTATATGAGTATTCCAATTTTAATAAATTTTTTTTCCATTCTTAAAATGTGTATACATCTTTGGCATCCTCTGTATTTGGAGAACAAAAACAAAACAAAACAAAACTGTGGGGTAAAAGCAGTCATTCCTCTTCCTGAAGTTCCTGTTACCTCAAAGATACGATGCTCTCTCGCTGATCCTTAATTTGTCCAAGGTCACAGAGTTAGCAAGTAGAGTGGGTTTTCTCACTTGTAAGTGTGAATGTTCTTTCTACTTCACCTTGTCCTTTGCTCTGTGGTTTTAGTTTGTTCCATTATGTCTTCTACAAAGGTGGAGAAACTGGTCAAGGGTTTGCTCTTCATGAGACATTTTCAAATCCATGTGATTAAGCAACCTTGTATACTCCTTGTCTCTAGACTAAATAATTCGATAGCGAATCCTTTAACCTTCACTTATGGATCATGTTTTCATCTCTCTAATATTTTTGCTTATGCTTTTAACTTTTGTACCTGCTGTTACTCCTGTTAATAGGTAATATAATACAAACTGACCTGTTTGAGGGGCTGTTTCCTGATACAGAAGTCCTGTATTGTTCTTAAAGAAAAGAGAATGAAGAATACAATGTGGGTGAAATGATATGAGTTAATTCCATATTTATTGCATTCATATGATCTGGAGGTACACTGGGAAGAAAGTGAGGAAAATTTTGTAGTCCTAAAACCCATATTGCATCCTGAGGGACTAAAATTTGCTTGCCCAACTAACTATGCATATATTATAATGCAGGTATACTTTCAGGGAATTTCACTTAAAAAAGGAACTTTAACCTCCTTTGTGTCTGGAGACTAGGGTTTCTTTTCATGTACCACCTGAAAAATATACTCTTCAAGAGAAACAGATTTTCAAAGAGGGTTAAATATATATGCTTGGTCTTTAAATATATGCTCAGATAAACCAGGAAACCACACTTTTGTCTTTCTCTTAAGGATAGGAGTCACCGACACTTCTGTAAAAGTGTGTTAGTACTGGCTTAAAAATGAAGACAACTTTATCTGCAGGATTTTAGCGAACAACTTGGATATTCTTACAGAATGTGTTTGCTGTTTATTTCTTTTTTCCTCTTTTGCTCAACTTCCTTAGGAGAATTTTATATTTGTCTAATCAACAGAGAAGACAGTCTAATTTCAACAATGAAAAAGAAGCCCCCACTTGCTGAATAATAGCATATGCTCTGGGGTAAGGTGCAGTCCCTTGATTTTTAAGGACATCTGTCCTTGAGAAGAGAGCCACCAGCAGATGGCAATACCCCTACATGGAATCTTTTTCCAGACGGATGGCAAGTGCCTAAAGTAAACTGATACCTCAGTGAAGTCACATGCTATTTCAGAGAAACCTGATAGCTTCGGCTGGGTAGAAGCCCATTTAACATTCTCTCTCAGCTATTATCTCATCTCTCCATTCCATCTGACAATTCTCCAACTCAGCATTTTGCATACACCATCCTAAAGGTCACGCATGGTTTCTAGGATGGGTGCTTTGAACATGGTCCCTGATTTGGTATTAGGAACAGACATTTTTAACAAGTAACTTGTGTTGACTGCTCTCAGCAGTGAACTTGATGGGATTCTTTTCTGTACCTCCATGATAGTCATTACCTCTGTGTTCTCCTGGCCTTGGCTGACCAGTATTTTGGGATGCCAAGCATTGAATGATCAGAACTTGTGAGCAAACCTTGGGGCAGAAGATGTTGTTGGTATGTTATTTGAATGAGAAATCTGGAGATATCCCCACAAGAAAATAGCTGTAGTTTTGAATTTGGTTTATCATCTGTGGGCTGGGCCTGGTGATAGGCTTCTAAGATCACTATATACTCTTCTGTTTACAAAATTCACTTGCAAAGTACTCTACTCTTCCAGAAAACTGGTTGAGATTTGGAACTTTTAAGTAATTTGAGGCCTAAGTATGATGTTTCATTTTTTGCATGTTAGAAATTCTCTTTGTAGGAAAAATTCTCTGACTTTATATTTTTTCTCATAGATATGTTTATATGAAGATACTTTTGGTGGCAATAAAGAACCCATCTCAAACTGGTTTAAATAATAAGAATACTTGTTCACTTATATAATAGAAAATCCTGAGATAAGGCATCTTCAGAGTTGGTTAATTCAGTGGCTAAACAAAGATATTAGACATTGTAATTCTTCGATTCTTCTGTAGCTCCACTTTGTCATTTATAGCATGGGCTGCACAATTAGACTTTTTCTAATGATCATCATATGACTATCATAGCCATATGGTTCAGCATCACCCCAGAGAAAAGACTCTGTACTCTAAAGCCCCTGAGAGGCCTGGACATTCTTGAGCCAGCTACTGTCAAGGGAAAAGGAATTAATGTGCTTGACTAAGTAAGATTAATAATTTGGACTAGAATGGAGGTTAAGCAAAAATTAACAGTGCTTACTACAGCATCTATGGAACTTATTCATACCTTAAATATATTTTTAAGTGAATTTTTATTTTATTTTTTCTAAAAAATTTGAGGAACAAAGTGTTAAAAGAATAGTTATTTCTAACTAAAAGATTAAAAATTAGAAATCTTTTATGCAAGTTAAAAACTTTCGGTCTAAATTCACAGGGTTGAGTGGTTCTAGTAAGATGGCGATAGCATAGGTGAACTTGTGAGATTCTCCGAACGTTGAGTTCCCAAAAACACTCTTACTTTTCTTCCCCCCATCCCCCAGCCCACCACCAGCCATGCTGGTCCGAGGCCCGGGAACTTACGGTCCCACACGGGGCCAGATATTGCGCCCCCTGCTGCAGCTGTTCCACCATATGTGACTCTTGCCTGCGTGTGAGTCTTGGGTCTCAGGTCCCTCCCTGGCTACATCATCTCTCACCCAGCACCCAGCACCAAGCCGCCGGTCACTCAGGGAGGCTCTGGGTGCCTGCCCCTCAGAGATACCAGTCCCATTCCTGGCTGAAGTACCCTGTGGGGGGCCCAGGGCCACTCTCGCTGCTCACTGCCTGCCCGTTGAAGCTTCGGAGCTCTGGAGCTCTGGGCCCACCCTGGCTGAGGCACTCAGTGCGTGACCCCAAGCTTGGGGACCCAGACAAGCAGAGAGAAACGGATTTACAAAAGAGAATCTGCCTCTGCCATTCTCCAGGCAGAGATTTCCATTGTCCCGCCCACCTATCACAACCCCCACCTTGGTTCCTAAGGTAACATCACTAAACAGGAGACAAAGCCCCACCCCTACGCTGAATCAGACAAAAGCAACTCCCAGGCAGCCAAACCCAAACTGCGAGTAAATCTAGCTGCCTGCAATGAAAAGCAAAGGGGAGAGGCCAGAGTTAGAGCTTAAGTGACTTTAGTCTGATCTCTTATTTTGACTTATGATTTTATCATTTTGATTGTTTGTTTTGATCACCTTTGTTGTTTGCCTTCTGACTTACACTGTCTCACGATTTTATTGGTCTGTCTCTGTGTAGCTATCAGAATTATTTAGGGAATCTTTCTTACGTGTCTTTCTTCACTTCTCTCTGGCCTTGTGTCTCTTTCTCACCTGATAGTTGGTATGTATGTCTGTTTTCTCTCTCGCTCTTCTCTCTTTCTAACTTTCTATTGACCCCCACTTTCTCCATTATTTTCCTCATTTATACCCCCTTTTTAATCTAGGGACCAAGTCCACATTCTACTGCATGGACAGATTGTAAGGCAGAGGGAAATGGATTCCAGTGTGCTCATACACCTGTTCGTGGATGCTAGAATCAGCATATACATTCTGAACCACAGTTTCTCTCTCAACTAAACCTCAAAACTGCAAAAAGTACAGTGCGCAGTGCATACTCCAACCTCAAAAGTGAACAAAGCCAGAAGATCCTCATAAGGAAGAACAGGATTTGCAGAAGTAAAACAAAAGCAACCTTGCTTTCCCTCAAAAACAGAATTAAAGAAGGGGAGAGAAAGGGGGAGAGAGAGAAAAATCTACACAAATGAAGAAAAACCAAAAGAAGAGT
>NW_007252731.1:6078-7754 GCF_000164805.1 Carlito syrichta
CAAGAGAATCAGAGAACCCCTGCAAGACAACAAGTGAGAAGACCAACTCCTAGACACATAATAATTTGCCTAAACAAAGTAGGCATAAAAGAAAAAATCCTAAAGGCAGCAAGAGAAAAAGTCCAGATCACAGACCATGGAAGACCAATTAGAATAGCAGCAGATTTATCTACAGAAACCCTGCAGGCTAGGAGAGCTTGGAGTCCTATCTTCAAAGTCCTAAAAGAAAACAATTTCAACCAAGAATAACCTACCCAGCCAAGCTAAGCTTCATCTGCGAGGGAGAATTAAAATCTTTCCCAGAAATCCAATCCCTAAGAACTTATACTGCCACCAAACCACCTCTACATGAAACAGTTGAGAAAGTACTAAACACAGAAGCAAAGGAAAAAACAACAACGTTCTTCACAAGAGTACATGAAAAAGAATAAAATATACATGAACCAACCCCCAAACCAAAAGAAAGACAAAAAAACCAAGTGGAAGAACAACAACTCTATAAGAACTCTATGATCGAGATGAACTCTCACATTTCAATAATTAGCCTGAATGTGAATGGACTAAATGCACCACTGAAAAGACATAGAATGGCAAAATGGGTAAAATATCACCAGGCAACAATATATTGCCTTCAAGAGACCCATCTCACTAGAAAGGACATACACAGACTCAAAGTAAGAGGATGGGAAACAAATTTTCAGGCAAATAGAACACAAAGAAAGGAGGAGTCACGATCCTAATTTCAGACAAAATACCATTTAAGCTATTAAAAATTAAAAAAGATACAGAGGGTCACTACATATTGATAAAAGTTTCACTCCATCAACAAGAAATATCTATCCTAAACATATATGTACCCTACATAGGTGCACCAACTTTTGTAAAGCAACTACTAGGAAAACTAAAGAAAGATATTGACTCTAACACCATCATAACTGGGAACTTTAATACCCAACTCAAAACCTTAGACAGATCATCAGGACAAAAAATCAGCAAGGAGATCCAGAACCTCAATGTGACCCTGGACCAAATGGACTTAATTGATACCTACAGTACACTCCATCCAAAGACTACAGAATACACATTCTACTCATCATCACGTGGAACGTATTCTAAGATCTACCACATAATTGGCCATAAATCAAGCATAAGCAAATTTAAAAGGACTGAAATTCTACCATGCACCTTCTCGGACCACAGTGGAATAAAAATAAACATTAACACCAACAAGGTCCCCCCAAAACCCACAAAGACATGGACACTAAACAGCATGATGCTGAACAACTCCTGGGTCAATGATGAAATCAAAACAGAGATGAAAAGATACCTGGAAACAAATGAAAATGAAGAAACATCTTACCAAAATCTCTGGGATGCCTTGAAAGCTGTAGTAAGAGGGGAATTTATATCCCTGCAAACACACATGAGAAAATGGAAGGAATACATATTAGCAGCCTAACAAGCCACCTAAGGAAGCTGGAAAAGCAAGACCACAAAAACCCTAATTTCAGCAGAGATCCAGATCACCAAAATAAAAGTCCAAATCCAGGACATAGAAGACAAAAAGATAATACAAAAAAATCAATGAAACAAAAATCTGGTCCTTCGAAAGGATAAACAAGATCGATGGTCCCCTAGCTAGACTGACCAAGAAAAAAAGAGAAAAAACCCAAATA
>NW_007252731.1:7901-18029 GCF_000164805.1 Carlito syrichta
ACAATCAAGGAATTGACTATGTAATAAGAAAACTACCTACAAAAAAAAAGCCCTGGTCCAGATGGCTTTCCAGCAGAATTCTACAAGACATTTAAGGAGGAGCTGATACCAATCCTACTGAAGGTATTCCAGGTGGTTGAAAATGATGGAATTCTCCCCAAATCATTTTACAAAGCCAACATCACATTGATACTCAAGCCAGGTAAAGATCAAACAAAGAAAGAGAACTACAGGCCAATATCTTTGATGAACATAGATGCTAAAATTCTCAACAAGATCCTAGTAAACCGGATTCAGCAATACATCTCAAAAATCATCCATCATGACCAAGTAGGCTTCATACCTGGGATGCAAGGCTGGTTCAACATTCGTAAAACCATAAATGTAATTAAATACATCAACAGATGTCAAAACAAAAACCACATGATTATATCATTAGATGCAGAAAAAGCTTTTGATAAAATCCAGCACCGCTTCTTGATAAAAACCCTCGAACATCTAGGCATATGGGGAACATAACTCAAAATAGTAAAAGCCATCTATAAGAAACCCACAGCCGGCATACTCCTAATCAGACAAAAATTGGAAACATTCCCCCTGAAAACTGGAACAAGACAAGTGTCGGGAGCTGCAATCACTAGTAAAAGTAAGGTAAAAGGGACCTGAAAACAGGAAAAACGCTGGCTGGGAGCAAGGCCCCAGTAAAATGCGGCCATGTCAGAGGCAAAGCCCCATGGATCCTGTTGATGAACCTTCCCTAACTTTGAAGGATTGCATGCATAGACTTGAGAATGTTCCCTCTTTAATTGAGATAATAGATGCACAAATGAATGATGGCATTTGACAGCAAAAATTATCATAGGCATAATGGAGGTGAGATTGCAGCAAAAAGGGTGCCCCTTAGGGTGTGTAAGGATGTTTTTCAGTAACAGCAGGAGGCCGAGAAAAACGAGTCGACCACTTCCTCATAAACAACCTGCTGAGAGCTGGTGGAAAACAACCATTTGAGATAAAGAAATAGTTTAAGATATTTTAGGATTAAATAAGTAGTTTAATGAAGATAGAATTTAGAATATCAATAATAAGATAGTAAGACAAGATAAAATAGTAAGATAAGAGATATATAATAGTATAAGTGATAGTTAAGAAAATATAGAGACATAAGGATAGAAATAAGATTAATAGAAATAAATATATAGTAGTAAGTTAAATAAGACAGGGTTAAGGTTTAGCTTTATAGGGTAAGGATATTATAGGCCTATAATAGTAAGTAGTTATGAGAAAGTTAGGAGGAAAACCAGGACATTCATAAATGTTTGACTTAAGAAAAGCACCATCTGTGGTTGAAATTGTTAAAGGTCAACCTTATTGTGAGTGCAAAAAGGATGTACGTGGGCGTTTGGTTAGCAAGGTAAGATATATTTGTGGGTACAGGGCTGAGTGGAAAACCTATATAAGCTTGTGAAAAATAAATAAAAATTGGCAGAGCCTTGAACTCTCCCCAGGAAGAGGATTCCTGTCGTTTTCGTCTTTTCTTTTTCGCCGCTTCCTGATTCTCCCATCTCAAGCCCTGACTCTCTCCTGGAGCTGACTCCAGCAGGCAAGGATGCCCATTCTCACCCCTCCTGTTCAACATAGTTTTGGAAGTCCTGGCTCGAGCAATCAGAGAAGAGAAGGCAATCAGGGGTATCCAAATAGGAAAAGAGGAAGTCAAGTTATATCTCTTTGCAGATGATATGATTGTGTACCTTGAAAACCCAAGAGAATCTGTCTAAAATCTCCTTACACTGATAAAGGCCTTTGGCAAAGTCTCAGGATACAAAATAAATGTGTAAAAGACAATCGCATTTCTTTACACTAATAATAGAAAGAAACCCAAATAAAAACCACAATTCCATTCACAATAGCCCCCCCCCAAAAAAAGAAATACCTTGGCATCTTCCTAACCAGAAATGTGAAAGACCTTTACAATGAAAACTACAAAACACTGCTCAAAGAAATCAAAGATGACACAAACAAGTGGAAAAATATCTCATGCTCATGGATTGGAAGAATCAACATTGTGAAGATGTCTATCTTACCTAAGGCAATCTACAGATTTAATGCAATACCCATCAAATTACCAGCCACATTATTTCTGAGACCTAGAAAAAACAACACAGGAATTCATATGGAAACACAAATGACCAAGAATAGCCAGAACAATCCTCAGCAAAAAAAAAAAAAAAAAAACAAAGCAGGAGGTATCACATTACCAGACTTCAAACCTTACTATAAAGCTACAATAATCAAAACAGCTTGGTATTGGAACAGGAACAGGCATATAGACCAATGGAATAGAATTGAGATTCTAGAAGCAAAACCTCAATTTCTCAACGAATTCATTTTCAACAAAGCCTCCACCACCTACCACTGGGGAGAGGAGAACCTATTTAGTAAATGGTGTTGGGAAAACTGGCTGACCACATGCAGAAGATTGAAACAGGACCCCTATCTATCCTCATACACAAAAATTAACTCCAAATGGATCAGAGACCTAAATGTAAAACCTCAAACCTTAAAAACCTTAGAAAATGAAGGACACACCCTCATGGAAATCAGAACTGGCATCCAATTCCTGAACAAAACCCGAAACCCACAGGTCATAAGACAGAAGATAGACAAATGGGACCTTATCAAACTGACAAGCTTCTGCAAAGCCAAAGAAACCATCAAGAGAGCAGGAAGACAACCTACAGACTGGGAAAAAGTATTTGCCAACACCAGGTCTGACAAAGGCTTAACATCCTGGATCTACAAGGAACTCAAACGTGCTGAAAAGAAAAAAACAAACAACCCCATTATCAAATGGGCAAAAGATATGAACAGACACTTCACAAAGGAAGACATCCGAGCAGCTAACAGACACATGAAGAAATGTTCAACCTCACTAATCATCAGGGAGATGCAAATCAAAACCACACTGAGATACCACCTAACTCCAGTCAGAATGGCAATTATCAACAAGTCAAAAAATAACAGCTGCTGGAGAGGGTGTGGTGAAAAGGGAACACTTCTACACTGTTGGTGGGAGTGTAAACTAGTGCAACCTCTGTGGAAAGCAGTGTGGTGATTTCTAAAAGCTTTAAATATCAACCTCCCATATGACCCCACAATTCCCCTACTGGGATTATATCCTGAAGAACTCAAATCACTCTATAAAAAAGATATCTGCATATGTATGTTTATCGCAACATTGTTCGCAATAGCAAGAACCTGGAAGCAACCATGCTGTCCATCAAAGGAGGACTGGATTAAAAAAATGTGGTACATATACACGATGGAATACTATGCAGCCATAAAAAAGAACAAAATCATGAATTTCGCAGCAACCTGGATGGAACTAGAGTCTATAATACTGAGTGACTTCTCACAGAAACAAAGATACGAGTATCACATGTTCTCACTCATATAGTGGACCTTGAACATCCAGTGTAATATTATAAGAAAAATGACTGACAGTAGTGGGAAACTATGGGGGGGGGAGGGAGAGGGTATTAATGGTAGTAAATATCTGTCTGGGCATGGGGAAACACCTCTTATCAACAAGGGTGCCTGAACGAAATGTACTTGTATACCTAACCCTTAACTGTACCCCACAATATCATAATAAAAAATATTGATTATAAAAAAAAAATTCACAGGGTTTTAGGTAGGTTATTTACTAAAAACTATATTATTATGTTTATGTTTTACAAAAATTACTTGAGGAATTATTTAAACTGTGAAAAGTAGGCTTTTGTTTTATTTTTTACTTTGTTTTTTGTTTTTATTTATTTTTTAAAGATGTGGGGTACAATTCAGGATTAGGTATACAAGTGGTCATTTTACAGGTAAAGTTTGGGCCTCCCTTTGGTCCCCACTTTGCCTGGTTTGAGGTAATTTACCCTTATTGATGTTGTGTACCCACCCCCTTCCTTGGTGGTATCCTACAATTACCAATCCCTTTCTTATAGTATTATGGTAAATGTTCATGGTCTGCTTATGAGTGAGAACATGTGGTATTCTGTTCTTCATTTCTGCAGTAGATTACTGAGTATGATAGACTCTAAATCCATCCAAGTTGCGACGAAGTTCATATGTTTGTCCTTCTTTATGGCTGCATAATATTCCATCATGCATATGCATCACATGTTTTTATCCAGTCCAGCTTTGATGGGCAGCACAGTTGGTTCCATGTTTTTGCTTTTGTGAATAGTGCTGCAATAAACATGCATGTGCAGGTATCTTTTTTGTGGAATGATTTGAGTTCCTCCAAGTATATTCCCAGTAGAGGGATTGCTGGGTCATATGGAAGGTCAATGTCTAGTTCTTTTAGAAATTGCCACACTGTTTTTCAAAGAGTTTACACTAGTTTGCATTCCCACCAGCAGTGTAGAAGCATTCCTTTTTCTCCACATCCGCACCAGCATCTGCTGTTGTTTGTATTATTAATGATGGCCATTTTTTCCTGGGGTTAGGAAGTATCTCAATGTGGTTTTGATTTGCATTTCTCTGTGATGAGTGAGGCTGAGCACTTTTGCATGTGTCTGTTGGCTGCCCATATATCTTCTTTTGAGATGTGTCTATTCATGTCTTTTGCCCACTTTTTAATGGGACTGTTTGTTTTTTTCTTTTTGATATGTTTGAGTTCCTTGTAGATCCCGGATATTAGGCCTTTGTCAGATATACAGGGGCAAATTTTTTTCCTATTCTGTGGGTTGTCCCACTCTCTTGACAGGCTTTTGTTTTAATCATGCTAGGGCATAGAGAATGACCTCAGATTATTTGTTAAAGAAAAAACTTTTATTTGTGAATAGCATTCTGTAAGTTTGATAAAATTATAACACTGCATCTTTATTCTGGGCCTCAGCTTCTATCTCTGTAAGAAGATTAACCGGATGATTTCTCAGCTTTTAATACAGATATAATTCAAAATAGCTATTTCTGCTTATTTAAGAACCCATGTCAATAAAAAATAATTCATCAGGTTTCTGTGAACTTTCTGTTTAGCTTGCAAATCACAACTTGGTTTTATATTATAATATTCAACATTATTTCATAATCTACTTGAGACCTAAAAAGCAATTTATTTGGCCACATTTTCAAACTTGCTTAAAAATGGCAAGAACAGTGCAAAAAACTCCAATATACTCTTCATCTAGAGACCCCATTCAAGTTTCACCAGCTGTTTCATTGGTGTCTTCTATAGCATAAGGACCCAGGGCACATGCTGCCACCAGTTGTCATTTCTCTCTAGATTCCTTCAATCTGGAACAGTTTCTCAGTCTTTCCTTGAGTTTCACATCCTTGACATGGGTCACAGGTCAGTTACTTTGTAGAAGTATCTCTCAGTTTGAATTTTCAAATGTCTCCTCAAAATCAGGTTATACATTTTTTGGTAAAAATATCACAGAAATGATGATATGTTCTCCTTGCATTTCAGTTGGGTGATATATGATATCAATTTTCTCCCTTACTTGTAGTATAAATTCTGATTACTTGATTAACACAGTGTCTCCCAGGATTTTCCACTGGAAGGTTACTTTTTTTTTCCTTTGTAATTAAGCACAGTTTTTTTGGTGGAAATACTTTGAAACTATATAAATACCTGTTCCACATCTCACTCTCACCTGTTACTTTTAGCATCCATTGATGTTTATTGATTGAATTATTATTATTATGGCTTCTAAGTGGTACCTTTTCTAATTTCATCTAATTAGATGGAATAGATGTCTAATTCTTTCTACAACTGTTAACTGGTATTATACTGTAAGTAGAGCTTTTTTTCTTTTCTTTTAGTTATTCATTCATTTATTCAGATCAGTATAGATTCACGGATTCCTATTTTATTCAATCGTTTATAATCTGTTGTCATTATTATTTTGATGTTCAAATTGTCCCACATTTGACCATAAGATGCCCCTTCGAGCTGGCTTCTGTGTCCTTTTGACATGTCTTCAACATTATTTTAGCATTTCCTTACCATTGGCATCAAAATGTTTTAGGCTCATCTTGTACTTTCCTTGCCCAGCCCTGCATTCAATAATTTCTCCAAGGGGTCCTACTTCCTTTTTAGTGTAGATTGGAATTTAGAGACCAAGATCTGTATGCTAGATGTTAGATGGGTGTGTTGTTATTTAATGCTGCTGCTCCCGGGCTAGAGCTAAGAAATAGATCCACACACACACACACACACACACACACACACATTCCTTTACATCTATATTTATTCTCTCTTTCACACACACACACACACACACACACACACACACACACTCCGAAACACACCCTCCCACCCATATACGTTTATATACTGAAACCATGAGCTCATACAGATAAGTCCAGTTCCATTCCAATACCTAGGGTTCTTCTCAGTCATTGAGAAACCTGGTTCTCATTATCATCAGTATGTTTATGAATTTGCCCAGTCCTTTTTATGTAGCCAATGACTGATCTTATCAGGCTGTTGCTGCTTCCTTACTCTAACACTATCTTCACATAAATTGCCAGCTGCAACAGAGCTGCCCTTGCCATCTGCTCCAACACTGTCTCAAGACTCTGCCATGCCTGAGAAGCTCAAGGTGCCTTTTGTCCCCAGTTCCAATATCATCTTCCTCCAGGCCACCATTACTGTCCTTCTGGGGTCTACCTGATAACTTTTGGACTAAAGGAGAGAAAGAAGAAAGGATGAAAAAAAAAAAAAAAGAATTCTAGAGACCTAAGAAGTCATGAATTAAGGTAAAAATAGGGATTTCAACTGTAAATTAAGATGCATGCTCATGGCTTGCTATTTATTCCTCACTAATTTCTTTGTTTCTTTTTTATTATTATTTTAAAGATGTGGGGAACAATCCAGGATTAGGTATATAAGTGGACATCATACAGGCAAAGTTTGGGCCTCCCTTTGATTCCCCACTTTGCCTGGATTGAGATCAGGTATGCTTAATGATGATGTTGTGTTGCCCCCCCCCACCCCTGTGAGCAGTATCCTGCTACTGCCAATCCTTTTCTTATAGTATTATGGTAAATGCTTCTTTATGTTTCATATTAAAATCTACTTTAACAGAAAAGTAGCATAATTCCTTCTTCAAAAGAGAAATACACAGCATTAAAATACTATTCAAATAATAAAATTACTACAGGTAGCCTAGACTTGGTATATTAAGTCACACATACAGGTCCTAATACAGCTGATAAATGAAGTATTCCACTATGAATATCTCAAAAGTAAGCATAGGATGGGTTTGGGCTTAACTTACCTGAGTTACTTGTTGCATGACTTTGTGTAAGTTACTTAAACTTTATATTCCTTAATTTTATTCTTGTGTGTAAATTGTATTAGTATTTGTAGAATGATTTTGAAAATTAAATGAGTTGACTAATATAATGTTCTTAGAATAATGTTTGATGCTTAGTAAGTATTATCTTAATGACAGCTATTATCATTTTACTATCACTATTTGTATTTCTTTGTTTCATTTATTTATTTTAATTATAAAGATGTGGGGTACAATTCAGGGTTAGGTATGCAAACATTGATTATGCAGGTACCCTTGTTGATGAGGTATGGCCCTCCCTCCCCTAGCAGTTTTCCTCAACTGCCAATCCCACCCCTTCACCCCCGGCAGCCTCCCACTTCTTGCTTGTAGTGTTTCTGCTGATAGGTCTGCTGCTATTCTGATTGGTTTTCTCCAGTAGGTAGTCTGATCTTTCTCTCTTGCTGCCTTTAGGATTTTTTCTTTTGTGCCTACTTTGTGTAGGTGAATTACTACATGTCTAGAGTTTGGTCTTCTCATTTGATGTCTTGTGTATCTCTTGTGCTTGACTAGTCACATCTCTGCTGATATGGGGAAAGTTTTCTCGGATTACCTCCTGGAATACTTGCTCCAAGTTTTTCTCCACTTCCCTTTCTTCTTCTGGGATATCAATCATGCATAGTTTCAACCTCTTGATAGAATCACACAACTCTTGTAGGCTTTGTTCTTTCTTTCTGAGTCTTCTTTCTATGTTTTTTACAGATCGGGTTAATTCCATGTTCTGGTCTTCAAGTTCTGAGATTCATTCTTCAGTTAGATTAATTCTGCTTTTCCTGCTTGTCATCTTGTTATTTATTTCCTGGATGAAATTTTTTATTGCCAAAATCTCTGTTACAATTTCTTTTAGAAATTGTGTCTTGTCTTTCTTAAGTCCTATTCACTCTTTCCATCCATTCCCTAATCCCTGTCATATTCTGGGGACAGTCATTGGTGACTTCCATTGTTGGGGTATCAAGTTCTGATTTTCAGGAGTTTTGTCTTTGGTACACTTGAAATTGCTGGAGGCTTTCCTTTGGCTTTTCCTCATTTGTAACAGATCTCTTGTTTTTCTCTTTGGTTCTGTTATTCAGTGTCAGTTTTTAGAGGCTTTCCCTTCTGTCGTTTGCTTAGACCTCCATTCTTCCCTGATCCGGGCTCTGGATTTGTCCTATTTCGAAATAGGATGGTGGATGGGAAACTTTGCTGTTTCTTGTAGTTTTCAAAATTTGAATAAAGTGGGGGATGGGGCACTAGGAATCAGCTACTACTTGCAAATTAAAATGTTCACTTATTGTGGTGTGTGTTCCCTGAGACCCACTCCCCACTACCACTCTATATGACAATGCGAAGCAGAAACCAATGCAAAAGCAATTGAACACGTATACACACACTCCAAAACAAAGTGGAATAAGAACAAAGCTAAACAAAACAATCAGCAACAAAAAGACCCCCAAGAAAACTAAACACACACACACATGCTTAGCACAAAGTGAAAAGAGAAGAAAAACAGAAAGATCGAAGGTGGGGGGGAAAAGGGGATTCAGGTCAAAATCTCACACATCTATTGGCATACCCCTTAAACTATAAAAAATGAATATAAAAAAGGCCCAGAGGAACAAAAGAACAAAAACCAACAACCACAACAAAATCAAAAGATAAACACTCAATCATTCACATACACACATAAACAGAAAATAACAAATAAAGGAAGAAAGAAACCAAAAAAGAAAAGAAAAATAAAAATTTCTTTTGGGGGGGATGCAGATCAAACCCTCACATACACATTCATGCACAAAGGAAAAATATTTTAAAAATAGATGAACTAACAAGCAAACAGTCAAAAAAAATTTTTTTAATAAAAAATAATTGAAAATTAAAAAAACAAAAACCAACCAACAAACTAAAAAAAACCTGCCGTCTGGTGGCAGGCTCTGCAATTGTTCCTCTAATCAGGTCTCTCCTGCCGAGCCACCTCTTTCACTCTCCTCAGTGTCTGAAGCAGGAAAGGAGGAGGAGCAGTGGAAGTGGGTGGGGCTACAGACCTCTACCTCCCACTCTTGTATGGTCAGGGAGATCTCTGGTGGGGAGGTAGGGGACTGTCTCTTCCCCAGGTATGTACTTTCACTGGGGTGCCACAGCTAGGCCTATCCTGGAATGGAGCTTTCCTATTGCGACTGATGTCCAGACTCTGCCTGGATTTGTCCCACTCAGTTGTGGCCCAGCTGTGTGGGTCTGATGTTCAGAGGATTGCTGGGAAGGAGGGGGTTTGGGTTAGCCCCGGACTCACCACTGATCTCTTTGAAGTTCTTCTTCCTCCTTTCTGGCCAAACACTTAGTCCCACAGCTGGATCAGGGTAGGGGATGGGGCGCCTGGAACTAGGCATTCATGAGAGCCCTCTGAAGTTTGTGCTCTCAGGATATTCTCTTTAGGCCATGATCAAGCCCTGAGTAGTTGATCCACCGGTCATAGAGATTGGGTTCTGTTGGTACATGGTGAGCAAGTCAGAGCATTTCAAGTTAGAGCACTTACCTGCCCCTCCTTCAATATGGTGGTGGGGTGCTGCTCTTGTCCTCTTCTGTGGGAACTTGCTTCTGGACTCTGTCCACAGCCCCTTCCAGCTCCCTGCCAGATGCTGAAGTGATGAGACAAAGCCCTGAGCAGTCTCTCTCCTTCTTCAATGGTGCGGGAGTGCCTGGGGCAATAGTGCCTCCCCACTGCTGAGGTGAGTGGATTGCCTGAGCCCGCGGGTTCGAGACCAGCCTGGGCAACTTGGCGAGACCTCATCTCTACAATAAATCAAAAATTAGCCGG